>NC_081790.1:28588257-28848257 GCF_963082965.1 Carassius carassius
AATTATTATTATTATTATTATTTGTGTTTAACTATAAATGAGTTCACTTAGTAATACAGTAATATGTTTGTCATAAAATAATTTATCAATGCTTTATTTTTATAGGCTATAACCTAACCTTTTACAGTTTTGGATGAAATAGGCCTACATTTTTTTGCATAATTTTTGCTTAAATAAAGCGTTCATAAATTATTTTATGATAAACATATAGCTGTCTTAAGTTAACTCATTTATAGTTATAAACTCTAATAATAATACAAATAATAATAATCATTATTATTATTATTACATTTTATAGGCTACATTAGAAGACGCTTTTGTTATTTTTGTTATTTAGTATTTTAAAATACTAAAGTGTTAAGATTATCACAAATAAGCAAAATATTTTGATGCACGCCATTCATATTAAATTGTATATTCACCCATACCCGTTAGACGCAGTTAAGACAATTTGATGTATTCCACTTAATACACAATAAAACAATATACAATAAGATTCGTTAACAACGGTCTCCTGGTGTTCTTCTAAAATGAGTGAGCCACAAATCCGTGAGTACATTTTACAAACCCGTGGGAACGGATTGCGAAAGCGTGGGCATGGTTTATGAATTCGTGGGTACAGATTTCAGAAACTGCAGGCACTGTTTACAAATCTGAGAGCGCGGGTTAGAAATTCGTGGGTACGGTTTATTAATCCGTGGGCACGATTTGTTAAACCGAGGGAACAGTTTGAGAATTCGTGAGTACGGTTTAGGGCGCACGGATTGCCAAAACCGTCGTCACGGATTTTTTAAAAATTATTTTTACTTACACAGGTGACTTCCCGGGCTCCGTAATACGGCAAGTTGAGGGGATGTTTGAGCTGTTTTTTTTTTTTTTTTAAGTCAGCCCAGACAGCTGAAAATATAGCTACTGCGCAAATCAAATAAGCAGTGATGTTGCCCTGCGTGAAAGGGCGAGGCTTATTCCAACGTAAAACGCTGTATTGTATATAGTTTGTATAAAGCTGCCTTTTAATGAAGCTGAAAGTGTGAGTAATAAAATAATATGATGCAAACCAACAGGAATCCTTGCTTTTTCTGCTCTATTACGTTTACATTTTATGTGGCCAGGGCCCCATATTAGTTATTGAAACAGGCCCCCAGATGCTTAAGGCCGCCCCTGCCCTGAGCAAGACACTTAACCCCTAGTTGCTCCAGAGGAGTGCAACCTCTGACATATATAGCAATTGTAAGTCGCTTTGGATAAAAGCGTCAGCTAAATGAATAAATGTAAATGTAAATATAAATAATACCAAAATAAAACTGTTATGCATGTGATTTATAGTGCATGTTATTCCAAAGAAAAAAAGTTTTATTACAGTGATTACTAAAATGAGCATAAAATATTAAAGTGTGCACAATTTTGTGTCAGATAAGAAGACATGCATAAACTAAAGTCAAAATACATCAAAATACAAAATATTAATTTCATAATCATTTATTATAAGGTCATTTTGTTATTTATGAAAACTAGCTACACACACAGATAGATAGATAGATAGATAGATAGATAGATAGATAGATAGATAGATAAATATTAATTACTACGACGGCGTTTTAGTGCCATGTTAAAAAAAAAATTCTAAGATTACGAGATTAAAGTCGACATATTACGAAAATAAAGTCAAAATGTTTTGAGAATAAAGTCGTTATACTACTTAATATATTTGGCATTTTCACAAAGAAACAGTTTAATTTAATTAATTGTTTCACATAAATACAGCGATCTGATCATTAAAGAGCTTGAAAAACACATTATTGTAAAACGCATAATAAAATGTGTATGTTTCGCAATAAAACTGATTTTAAAAGCTGAGACGTTAAAAGTAGGTCTATCAAAAGCACAAATCTATTTGGCTGCCACACTACAAATAACGAATGCAATGGAAGATATGAAATATTATTTCCAAGCATACTGTCCCCATGAATATGACACATTGTATGATTTCTGCTAACAATCCAACAGATATTTATAGTGTATAAAAAAAGTGTTAAATAAGAGAGCTACAGCGCCTCCTGAAGGAATGTTGATTGGGTGTGTGAGCTGATGTTAAGATAAAGAGTGTTTCCTGTTCAGTCTGTTAATAAATAGCATGTTCTTGATATTAAGCTGTTTCTGCGAGTCCTTAAAACTGATTCTTCCTGATGCCGCTCGGACGCAACTACATTCAAATCAATCCCGGTGACCTGCAACTTTTTCAGGTGCTCTCAATCTGGGATATTTGAATGCGCAATAAAGGATACTCTCAAAATAATATAACTTTAATTTCTACTATTTAAATCCTCAAAACATTTCGACTTTATTCTCGTGGTATTACGACTTTATTCTCGTGGTATTACGACATTATTGTCATAGTATTATTTATTCTCGTGGTATTACGACTTTATTCTTGTGGTATTACGACATTATTCTCGTAGTATTATTTATTCTCGTGGTATTACGACTTTATTCTCGTATAATTATTTATTCTCGTGGTATTTCTACTTTATTCTCGTGGTATTACGACTTTATTCTCGTATAATTATTTATTCTCGTGGTATTACAACTTTATTCTCGTAGTATTTATTCTCGTGGTATTACAACTTTATTCTCGTAGTATTATTTATTCTCGTGGTATTACGACTTTATTCTCGTATAATTATTTATTCTCGTGGTATTTCTACTTTATTCTCGTGTTATTACGACTTTATTCTCGTATAATTATTTATTCTCGTGGTATTACAACTTTATTCTCGTAGTATTTATTCTCGTGGTATTACGACTTTATTCTCGTAGTATTTATTCTCGTGGTATTACGACTTTATTCTCGTAGTATTATTTATTCTCGTGGTATTACGACTTTATTCTTGTAGTATTTATTCTTGTGGTATTACTACTTTATTCTCGTAGAATTATTTATTCTCGTGGTATTACGACTTTATTCTCGTGGTATTACAACTTTATTCTTGTAGTATTTATTCTCGTGGTATTACGACTTTATTCTCGTGGTATTACGACCTTATTCTCGTAGTATTTCGACTTTATTCTCGTGGTATTACGACTTTATTCTCGTGGTATTATTTATTCTCGTGGTATTACGACTTTATTCTCATGGTATCACGACTTTATTCTCGTAGTATTATTTATTCTCGTGGTATTACGGCTTTATTCTCGTAGAATTATTTATTCTCGTGGTATTTCTACTTTATTCTCGTAGAATTATTTATTCTTGTGGTATTACGACTTTATTCTCGTGGTATTACGACTATTCTCGTGGTATTACGACTTTATTCTCGTGGTATTATTTATTCTCGTAGTACTATTTATTCTCGTGGTATCACAACTTTATTCTTGTAGTATTATTTATTCTCGTGGTATTACAACTTTATTCTCGTAGAATTATTTATTCTCGTGGTATTACGACTTTATTCTCTTAGTATTATTTATTCTCGTGGTATTACGACTTTATTCTCTTAGTATTATTTATTCTTGTGGTATTACAACTATTCTCGTGGGATTTCTACTTTATTCTCGTGGTATTACGACTTTATTCTCGTGGTATTACGACTTTATTCTCGTGGTATTACGACTTTATTCTCGTGATATTATGACTTTATTCTCGTGGTATTACGACTTTATTCTCGTGGTATTACGACTTTATTCTCGTGGTATTTCTACTTTATTCTCGTGGTATTATGACTTTATTCTCGTGGTATTACGACTTTATTCTCGTGGTATTACGACTTTATTCTCGTGGTATTTCTACTTTATTCTCGTGGTATTTCTACTTTATTCTCGTGGTATTATGACTTTATTCTCGTGGTATTACGACTTTATTCTCGTGGTATTACGACTTTATTCTCGTGGTATTATGACTTTATTCTCGTGGTATTACGACTTTATTCTCGTGGTATTTTGACTTTATTCTCGTGGGATTACGACTTTATTCTCATGGGATTACATCTTTATTCTCGTAGTATTATTTATTCTCGTGGTATTACGACTTTATTCTCGTAGTATTTCGACTTAATTCTCGTAGTATTACGACTTTATTCTCGTGGTATTACGACTTTATTCTCGTGGTATTTCGACTTTATTCTCATGGTATTATGACTTTATTCTCGTGGTATTACGACTTAATTCTCGTGGTATTACGACTTTATTCTCGTGGTATTACGACTTTATACTCGTGGTATTTCGACTTCTCGTGGTATTATGACTTTATTCTCGTGGTATTATGACTTTATTCTCGTGGTATTACGACTTTATTCTCGTGGGATTACATCTTTATTCTCGTAGTATTATTTATTCTCGTGGTATTACGACTTTATTCTCGTAGTATTTCGACTTAATTCTCGTAATATTACGACTTTATTCTCGTGGTATTACGACTTTATTCTCGTGGTATTGCGACTTTATTCTCGTGGTATTTCGACTTTATTCTCGTAGTATTACATCTTTATTCTCGTAGTATTACGACTTTATTCTCGTGGTATTTCGACTTTATTCTCGTAGTATTACGACTTTATTCTCGTAGTATTATTTATTCTCATGGTATTATGACTTTATTCTCGTGGTATTACGACTTTATTCTCGTAGTATTATTTATTCTCGTGGTATTACAACTTTATTCTCGTAGTATTATTTATTCTCGTGGTATTACGACTTTATTCTCGTGGTATTACGACTTTATTCTCGTGGTATTTCGACTTTAATCTCGTAGTATTACGACTTTATTCTCGTAGTATTATTTATTCTCATGGTATTACGACTTTATTCTCGTGGTATTACGACTTTATTCTCGTGGTATTACGACTTTATTCTCGTAGTATTATTTATTCTCGTGGTATTACAACTTTATTCTCGTAGTATTATTTATTCTCGTGGTATTACGACTTTATTCTCGTGGTATTACGACTTTATACTCGTGGTATTTCGACTTCTCGTGGTATTATGACTTTATTCTCGTGGTATTACGACTTTATTCTCGTGGGATTACATCTTTATTCTCGTAGTATTATTTATTCTCGTGGTATTACGACTTTATTCTCGTAGTATTTCGACTTAATTCTCGTAATATTACGACTTTATTCTCGTGGTATTACGACTTTATTCTCGTGGTATTGCGACTTTATTCTCGTGGTATTTCGACTTTATTCTCGTAGTATTACATCTTTATTCTCGTAGTATTACGACTTTATTCTCGTGGTATTTCGACTTTATTCTCGTAGTATTACGACTTTATTCTCGTAGTATTATTTATTCTCATGGTATTATGACTTTATTCTCGTGGTATTACGACTTTATTCTCGTAGTATTATTTATTCTCGTGGTATTACAACTTTATTCTCGTAGTATTATTTATTCTCGTGGTATTACGACTTTATTCTCGTGGTATTACGACTTTATTCTCGTGGTATTTCGACTTTAATCTCGTAGTATTACGACTTTATTCTCGTAGTATTATTTATTCTCATGGTATTACGACTTTATTCTCGTGGTATTACGACTTTATTCTCGTGGTATTACGACTTTATTCTCGTAGTATTATTTATTCTCGTGGTATTACAACTTTATTCTCGTAGTATTATTTATTCTCGTGGTATTACGACTTTATTCTCGTGGTATTACGACTTTATTCTTGTGGTATTACGACTTTATTCTCGAAATATTACAACTTTAATCTTGTAATCTTAGATTATATTTTTTTTCAACATGGCACTAAAACGCTGTCGTAAAATACAGACCTTTTATTAACATAACGAATAAAAAATACCACCATGTATAGGCTGAAAAAACTGAAAATCGAACCATAGAACGTTTACTGCTTAGCCAATATTGGAACGTTTTTAAAACGAATAAGAAAATAAAATAGGCCTAAATAAATTACACAAAGTTTAAATAAGAGAAAACCATGTGAATAAGAAACGAATAAAGAAAAACTTCCAAAATGAGCTTAGCCAACATAAATAAGTCAGCACTCTAGATAAATAAAAATACTACAAATTGGGAATTATTAACACTGCTTGCAGAGTTTTTTTTTTTTTGAGCTGTGGCTTTGTGCATGTTACTCCAAAGATAAAACTGATTGTGTTAGTCATTTTGATATTTGATAGTTAATTAGATAAAATTATGTATTATTTATACATTTATATGTTAAATATTACTTATTAAAAATGAAATATTATTATTTGAACAAAACCATGTCCCAAAGATCCATTGTTTTATGCTGATTTACTGGTTTATCACAGCTACCTTTTTTTCCTTTTTTGTGAAGTTCAGTATTTGAATATTTTCAGGAAGTAACTCTCTCTCTCTCTCTCTCTCTCTCTCTCTCTCTCTCTCTCTCTCTCTCTCTCTCGGAGACTGACACCCGTCACATGAACACAAACTTCACCTGCATTTAGAGCCGTCACCTACATGTAAACAGGAAACACACAACCCACGCAGAGATATTAACTGCAGCGCTGCAGGATGTCCACACGCACGCACACACACACACACACACACACACACGCACGCGCACACACACACGCGCACACACACACGCGCACACACACACGCGCACACGCACGCGCGCACACACACACACACACGCGCGCACACACTCACACACACACAGACACACGCGCGCACACACAGACACACACAGAAGCTCACACACACACACACACACACTTACACACACACTCTCACACACACACACACACACACTCTCACACACACACACACAGAGTGTATTTGGGAAAACAGGGGGTGTTGAGAGACACGTGCAGAGATCAGACATATTCAGGAGTTTACACCGAGTGACTTGTGTGATTAGCACGATTCAACGTGTGTGTGTGTGTGTGTGTGTGTGTGTGTGTGTGTGTGTGTGAGAGTGAGTGAGTGTGAGTGTGTGTGTGTGTGTGTGTGTGTGTGTGTGTGTGTTCTCTAATAATCTCACATTATAATTTGTTCGTTTAATATTCTAAGATGTTATAATATTCAGTTCCATTACTGTGATGTTAATATTTTTGGTTATTGTTTTTTATTTTATTTTCTCTATATATGTACACTAAGCTTTGTCCATGTTGTATCATTTACATTCATGCCAATAAAGCAATATTGACCTGAATTGAATTGATCTCTCATCACCGCAGGGCAAGAAGAAGCGGAGGAAACGAGACAAGCAGCAGGACTCGGGCACAGGTACCTTGTTCTGCTTCACACACAGATCACACTGATGATCACACACCTGCGACACACACCAGTCTTACTCTGCAGAGGAACTGACTGAACTCTTCTGAAGCAGTCAGAGGATTCTGCTCATCAAACTATTTATTCAGACTCTCGACTTTTGACGAACATCTGTGCAAACTAACATGATTTTATATATTTCTTACGCACCAGGGTTATTATCGTTATCTAAAACTAATTGAAACAAACCCGCTGGACAATAAAATAATACTGATGTTTGAATAGCACTGGTGTGAGGAGATTTAGAGGTGCACACAACTCTCATTCAGACGAGTCCAGATCAGCCATAACTTCTGGAAAGAGCATGCTGGCTAATAAATAATGCACATATGTGTAATATATATACACTTACACTTTCGCATAAAATGATGAAGTAGCAACACTGAAATTAAAAAGTAGAAACACTTGAAAAAGTTTTCATTTATTTTTTGTAAAACCGTTATAATAAAACAACATTTTTTGTATGGAAGCTCATTAATCACCACAGGATAAAAAAATAAAAATGGTCATTGAAATTATATAAAAATTCTGACCTGTTTGTATCTCACAATTTAGACTTTTTTATAAGTATTAAGACATTTTATTTTTATTTTTTTTCTTCTTGCAATTCTGACTTTTTTTCATCAAAATTCCAAGTTTCTTATCTCACCATTCTTTTTTTTTTTTTTGAAAATTCTGAGTTTGTATATAGCCATTCTTTGTTCTCTGAATTTTTCATTTTTTTTCAGAATTGCACGCTTGTATCCTAAAATTCTGAACTCTTTTCTCATAATTGTTAGATATTATCTTGCCATTGTGAGTTGTAAAGTCGAGGAAAAAAGTCTGACATTTTCATTACAGTTGTGATTTTACATCATCATGCTGTTCTGAAAAAAAAAGTAAACTCCCAAATGTAAGAACAAAGTTTAAACCTCGTGGCAGAACTTCCTCTTTGTCAGTGTGCATGCTCGAGCAGCTGGATGATGTCATGGATGTGTTAGCAGTGGGCTTGGTTTACGTCCTGACTGTGATTGCCTCTTTCTCTCTCTCCTGGTGTTTGTCCGGCTAACCTCTCTGCCTCGGCTCTTCCTCTTCTTCTCCTCTTCTCTTCTCTCTCTCTTTCTCTGCACGCATGCTGCCTGTCGCTCAGACCCCGGCTCGCCAAAGAAATGCCGCGCTCTCTTCGGCCTCCAGCATCAGACGGACTGGTGCGGTCCCTGCAGGTGTGTAGGTCTGTCACTAACAGCGCTCTGCTTCCATCTCAAACACTGGGTCCTGCTCCTGGCTGACCAGGGCTGGAGAACAAGGGCTTTTAATCTATTTATGGATTATTATTAATCCTAGCCTACACTCGTCCGTCAGAAAGATGAGTGCTTTGTGTGATTACAGAGTCATGAATTCATGCTCCAAGTCTAACCTTTGACATTTGAGGAATGATGCAAAAAGCTATAAATATTACTATTGTAATTTTACATTTAGGATTTAATTGTTGTATTATTATTATTTTTCTTAAATATTATTTTACACTGAAATATTACAATATACAATTTTTTAAATTTGTTTTTAATTGTGATATTTTTAGTTATTAATAATTGTTATTATTTTATAGCCATATTAAATAATGCAGCACTAGTCCAATAGTAATATTTATTTTCGTTATATATATATATTATTTGTATGTGTTTTAAATAATAACAGTAGGTTTTATTAATATTTTTATAGCCATATTGGTATAATCACAAACTTTTGGATTAAACTGTGCATTCGACTAATAGTAATATTCCTTTTGTTATTCTATTAATTATTTAGCAATAATATTTGCAGTTATCATTATAATTATTATTATTAACATTATTTTATATCCATACTGATAAAATCACAAACTTTGGACCAAATTTTGCAGCCTAACAAACAAGACATTAAATTGTAATAAATTGCAATTCTATTTTTTTTTTTTAAATAGTGCAGCTCTTTAATGTGTATGATCTAAAAATACGCTTTTTAATTTATTATTGAAACTTAATATACACTAAAGTTTTTTGTTTTTTAAATAATGTTTTGATAATGTACTAAAATGTCAATTTAAACAAAAACAATACACTATAGCATTTAAAAGAAATATAAATACATATAAAATGCATGACTATTTTAAGATGAGTGTTATGCAAGAATACTAGTTTTCATTTACAATAATCAACACTAAAATTCAACAAATAAAGGAGCTTCACAGTGATGATGTCCCAGAAGAACCTTCGGTGTCTAAATGGTTCCATAAAGAACCTTTAACATGTGAAGAACCTTTCTGCTTCACCAAAGCTTCTTTGTGACGAGAGGTTCTTCAGATTATAAACGATGAGAAGAGATTGACTGAATGCTTCTTTGTGGACCCAGAAGTGGTTGTTCTGTGGCATCGCTGTGAACAATGCTCCTTCATTTGAGCGAGTGTAATTCTGGAGTAAGTCTGATTCCTGAGCTGGTTCAGTAATCAGCGATCAGTATCTGGTCTCAGTTGAGTTTCTCTGCTGCGTGGCCGAGAGCGTGACACTCCTGAGACTTTGATGCGGCCGAGAGAAAGCGTGTGTGAGACTGTGATTTGTGTGTGCTCCTGACGGGGCTGGCACTGTGGTTTGCTTTCGCTGCGGTTTCCAGTCAGTACGGCTTACGTGTCTCAATCGCTTTCAACTTTCACTTTCAAAACGAATCCCCAAAGCAACTCACTGCAGACAAAAGCAGGGTTTCTCAGTCAGTTCTGAGATGGAAAACATCCAAAATACACTAAGCTTTTTACTTTATTACGCTTCATCTGTAAGCATTTCGGTTACAATTCATGCGGTTTTATTTACATTTTAAGTCTATTTACAGAGGATTTTGGTCATCATTCACTTGATTTAGATAGTTTTATTCTTCAGTGACAAAATGAAACATTCGATCTTTAGATTTTTTTTTTTTTTTTAGGACTAAACATCATTCCTGCTTGTGTAAATGAACTGATATTAATTTATTAATGTATTTTTCTTTGAATCTGTAATTGGCTACGGTGGCTGTTAGGTTGAGTTAGTGTAATCTCGACTGGAGTTTTAATTGTCGTAGTTTTTTAGGAAAGTCAGAAATGTCAAATAAAGCAGTCCTGCTTTCACTAAATTCACACGTTGGCTTTTCACACTTATTTTACACCATCTATATATTCTGGCATAACTGTTTGTTTTGTGTGCTCTTTATTTTTTTTTTTTTATCATTGTTGTGCAGAGTTCATCTTTGTGACGTTTCACATCCACGCTTTATTCACAGATAACTCTCTTGACTGTTCCTAGGAGGAAAAAGAAGTGCATTCGCTACCTTCAAAGAGGACGCTGCACCAGCCCCCATTCTTCCGATGGAAGTGCTATAGACTCCTCCCCTTCACATGTCAATCACCTGCCAAACCCCGCCTCCCCCACCAGCAGTCTCCTCCCACAGAGCGCCAAACGCCCCGCCCACTCGCCCAGACTCTCGCTTGACTTCAGCAGAATTAAAACAGAGAGCCACAATAACCCAGACTGATCACGACGGAGACCCATCTCACGTTCTTCAAGTTCTCTTCACTTCAGTTTCCTCAGCAAAAAAAAAACAAGATCAAGTTCACATGGGGAGTTCTCTCATCTTTTAGGAAGTCCGTGTGGATGAATCTCATGAAGAATCCCCATTTTCATTCATTTAAATGACAATTAAGCATATTGTTTTCATTACCAATAATGCAAAAAAGATAATTTTTGTTACTATAGTATGGAATATATATATATATATATTTAAATCTATATAAGCACACATAAACCGGGTTCAACATTTACACTTTTATATCCCGATACAGTTAAGCAGTTAAGAAAAATTACACGAGCAAGAGTGCTGTTTTCCCAAATATTAGCACGATTGAGAATGTGATTTTATCTGATTCTGCAATCAATAATTTTATCTTAAATGAGTTACATTTTAGACACAGTATTGCCAGGTTTTTCTCCATTTTGCCAACAAAAGCCACAGCAGAACCGTTGCAGTTCTCTGAGCATCTTTGATCTGTTGAGCGAACAATTCAATGACTCGCTCGTTTTCTCAGTTTGAACAAATCTCTTGAATCAATGACTCATCGAAACTGTCCCTCACCGCCATTGACTGGTAGATTAGTTCCATATATATAGAAAACATTGTTTTCATAATATTATTTTGCAGTGTTAATGCATTAATGCCACCTCTGTTTCATTAAACAGTTTGTGCATCTAAATGCAATGAAATTTGTCTGATTCTGATTTTATTTGTTTGGTAGCAGCAGTTTAGCCATCTTTACAGTAGTGGAAATTATTATTGTGTGTGTGTGTGTGTGTGTGCATTACAGTAATGTGAATTTTGGGGCAAATGTGCTCAACTGTCAACACAATCCCACAAATCTGAAATGGTCCTAACTGAATTTTCTTTGTGCAAAATGTTTTTTTTCTGCTAAAGCATGAGCTGGATGTTTCTTCATGAGATTCAATCACTGTGTGTGGAGAGAAATGATGTGTGAGTTCTCACGATAACTCTTCAAATAAGTGTTGTTAAACTTCATCTTTTATAGACTCAAAGGCCATAAATAACTAAACTTTTATATGTTTTTATGTAAAGAGAGAAAAAAGAAGAAAAAAAACATTCCTTGGCTGTTTACTTTTAATGATACAAGTTCCAATCTGAATCGCTTTTGTTGTGTAGATCTGAAGTAGTCAGCTATGCCTGTCATCCATCCACACGTCGCAGAATGAAATGAAGTGTGTGTGTGTGTGCTTCGTAGAAGTCATTCAGTGTTGACTCAGGTCTGTTCTGAAGCGATCATGTCATCTGTGACCTCGTGACCCACATCTTCAGTGTTAACTCATCGCTCGCTCTTTTGCTTTTGATGTAATGATAATCATTCTCTTGATTTATTAAAATATTTTGAAAAATCTGTCTCCTGGAGTTCTTTCAGTGGAACGGCATACTGTTCTTTTTGTGTGTATTCACCAGCAAGTGTCCAGCTTGATCTGGTTTTATCGACTGTATAATGAACTCATTTGATCACACTGACACGAGTTCTGTGATATTTACATATGACAGCATGCATTGTTTTTAATAATACCAGAACAATATTTAGTAAGATACCGTCCCTTCACATCCACTGATACACTTATTACTGTAAACTGCATTACTTAACAATGAACTAACAATGACAAATGTCTAAAGCAGTACATTTCAAAAATGCATGAAAGGTAGCTGCAATACTTTTTAAAATTCAAATAAAAAAATGGAATCGTGAGAAACTCATAATTCTAACTTCCTCTCCCACAATTCCAAATCACATCGCAATTTAAACATTGTCTTGCAGTCGTTTTTTTTTTTTGCAAAAAAGTAAAAAAGAAAATGTTTACAACATCTTTCTCAACATAAAATTTTATTCAAAGAATTAACCATTTATATCTCTCAATTGAGTAAAAAGAATCAGTATTAAATTATGAATCAAGAAATATTAATCATTAATTCATAGCAAATTACAAATATTAACTCGAAATTGTAAGTAAAAAAAAGCCATAGCGTAAATGATCTTCCTCCGCTCCATTGAATAATCTTAACAATGACCAGGGCTGATATAAACTACAAAGGAATAGCTGTTTTTTTATTAACAAATTACATTTAATATAACCAAGGATGTCACTGTAGTTTTTCAGAGGAGGTGTAATGATTAAATGTTTGTACAAAATGTATAGACACTTGTCACACAATGTCTGAAAGAATGAGTCGAAAGATAGCAAGAGCAAACTTTAAGCAAAATATTCCATTTAAAAGTTTGTTAGGTTTGAAGTGCTTTAGTATTGACAGACACTATAGTAGTGGATCACGTTGACTGTTAACCTTTGACAAACTCAAAAACAAACCCTTATTCATTAAAAAGGAGAGTATGAGAAAAGCTGAGATGTGCAGATACAGACGGTCCACCCTACAGTCTCTGAACAGATGAAGAAAGAGAAACATGACACTGCACAGACAGCTGACAATAATCTGGTTTTATTTTTTGAACTAAAAGACTGATAATCCTAATCGCCTGCCGTTTAGGAGCAGAAGCGTGAAAGACTCAGTCCTATACACCGAGGCGAACAGATGAAGTGAAAGCAGACACGAGCACTTCGCAAGTTCACAACATCTCAACACTGAGCTTTCATCAGCACGGATACCTCTCAAGATAAACGTTCCTTTCTCAAGAACACAAAACACAATCTGACAAGCTCTGCTCAAATCAAATAAAGCGTGGGAGAAAGAGGAGCGTTTTCTCTACACGGGTGAAGACCAAGGGCATTAAAAAAGGCTTTGACAGCACAGAAGCAAAGGGGATGGCCATGCTAGCAAATCACAAGGGAGTCTTTCTCTTGGTTCATGTTAAATCTTAACAAATATGAACAGTGCAGTGCAATTTTTTAATTACATATTGTTCCAAAAAACAAAACAAAAAAAAAGTAGTATTAAAGTGTCAGTATCTTCACTTCTCTTCACACCACTGGTTCTCCTTACGTACCTGCAACACACAACATCCTGCGAGTTATTACTGAACAAAACTAACAACAACTACTTAAAACTGTCAGTTCATCTTATTTTTAACATCTGAAACCATACCAGTTAGTAAAAAAAATTAAGCAGATAAATCATATTATTCTGATTTCTGCGGATCATGCTGAAAATGCAGCTGTGCATCACAGAAATAAATGATATTTTAAAGTACATTAAAATAGAAAACAGCTGTTTTAAATTGCAATAATATTTCACAATATTAACTTTTTTTTTTCAGTATTTTTGATCAAATAAATTCAGCCTTGTTGAGCAGAAGAGGCTTCAAATCTCTTACTGACACTAAAAGTTACTAAAAATGACCAAAACAACAAAACTACTACATTTGACTGAAATAAGAATATTAAAAATATTAAGAAAACTGTGAGAGCGTATCTCAGTGATGCTACAGTTAAGCATTAAGAGACAGGAAATGAGCTCTTGCTTTACCTGGGCTTCCTCTTCCTCTGTGAAATCATTTTTGATATTGAAAGTCTTTCTGATCTCCTCTGGGGTTTTGCCTTTGATCATGTTAGCAACCGTCTTGCAAGTAACGTCTAGCAAGCCTTTGATGTCCAAGTAATTTGCAGCCTAAACAAAGAGAAGAGATGAAAGAGCGTGATGAAACGCCGGGCTGCAGACGAAGACCTGGCCCTCGTGTGGAGAGATGACACATTGCTGCTCAGACGTGTGAAAGAAGAGCACCAATCAAGCCTTTCAGACACGTGTCCCAAAACACAGCAGAGAACTTGACTATAAAGGCTTCGAAGCAGTTTCAGGTTGGTTTCTGAGGGGTTTCCCCAGTGCATACTGACATTTGACAGATATATCTCAATACTGGTAAATGTCAGAAACTCAGACATTGATATTTCATTGAAATCCTGCACACAGTGGGAGACACATTTACAGGAAAGAGATTCTACCATCCTCCTGCGGACAAAAAAAATGGCTTAATGTGATTATAAATATATATATAAGTGCAAGTTTCTGAGTGAAGCGCAGCACTGTTTTTATTTATTTCACATCAGCAGCTCAGTGTTTTCAGCATCCATGTAAATAAATGATCCGCATGAACTCCATCTGCTCTGAGCTTTAGGTGATTGAACATGCATTTAAATAAAAAAGTTTAGCAGTTTATAGGGATTCTCCGATCGATCGGATGATAATCAGATTTTAGGACTTGATCGGTGCTCACTAAACTTGTCCGATCTCACGAACCGATCACAATTTGATGACGTCAACATGTGAGGACGACATGAACTATACACCATACAGCAAGAAAGGTAAGATAATGGAACGTGCATGCATTGTAGTGATGCACGGATGAGCTACAACATCACCCACATCTTACAATGTGATAGAATGTTTAAATGAACCTTGTGGGTTGCATCAGACTGCTCCATTTTCAAAGTATTTATTTTTGTCTTATACAAGTATTCTGATATGCATTGCGTTATGGAAAAACCCATTTTAAAGGCATATTAAAATGATCACTGTATAATGAATAATTTTTGTGATTAGTACTCTTAAAACAATAGTTACATCACATCTGTGTCCCTGGAGCACAAAAGTCTGGAGTCTCTGGGGTATATTTGTAGCAATAACCAATACATCGTATGGGTCAAAATGATTGATTTTTCTTTTATGTCAAAAATCATTAGGACATTAAGTAATGTTCCATGAAGATATTTTGTACATTTCCTACAGTAAATATATCAAAACTTCAATTTATGATTAGTAATATGCATTGCTAAGAACATTATTTGAACAACTTTAAAGAGAATTTTCTCAATATTTTGATTTTTTTTTGCATGCTCAGATTCCAGATTTTCAAACAGTTGTATCTCAGATTTATCTTTAACAAATGTTCAACCGCGGGGTTATTTTGCCCAAACTGTGGGCTCAAGAACCAGAAGGCACTTAGAACTGGTTTTGCTTCATTAAACGCAGGGCGCCACATTGGTTTATCCTACAACTTCAAGCACTTAACTGGTCCTAAAAACCAACAGGATGCATTTTGCCTAGTTTTCCCTCCATGAAATCAGCCTGCGACTCAGTTCTGTAGCATTATAACAAACACTGGTCAGTCACAGCAGAAGCAGTTTAACACACCAGAATGAGTTCGAAGAGGGTGCCCTGGTCTACTTTGAGGAACTCCTGGTCCCACACGGGGATGTCATCCGTCCTCTTCTCTTTATTCTCATCGTCTTCAGGAGGAGGAGGGTCGTCTTTATGATGGGTGCACCACTGAATCACCTGTGGACACATTAAACACACTGTAAGACTCCGTCCCTTCTAAAACACATAAATTTAGATTAAAACAACCAACGTGCACACTACTTAAATCATTTTGCATAACTGAGAAAAATTAGCAATGAGGAACAAAACCTGGCATGAAGTACTGGCATGAAAATAGTGTTATCTTAAAATGATTTCAGAATCATAATGTTATTTTTACACAAAAGATTGGTAGGCCCAAGTGTTTTTCTCCAAAGTCTGTATGTAGGGCTGTGACAACCGCGTCACGGCGGTGGTCGGTTGCCTACTGCCACCGGTGGTAGTGCACGTGACGTCACAAACATAATACAAAGTTTTGTATATAAGTGTAATAACTGTAATAGTTGCAAATTCTAAGTCTATGGTAATTAACAAATTACCTCAAACACAGCGTTTCCTTAAGATTGGCAGATTTGAGCGCAGGAAAATACAGTTTATACATTCAGCAAATTAATTTAGTGTTGGGCGATGGATCTTGTTGGGAATGCAAATACCACCTCACCGATCTGGAGTCATCTTCATTCATGTCACCCATCAGCGTTTGCACAAGTTCTCGTGATCGCAAACGCTGGCTGGTAAGGTTTGGTGAGGCTTTCTCCAAACTGGCCAAATACAAACGAGACCGCGATAAATAAAAGATGGTAACAAGAAATATGGCAACGATTCCTATTTCAAAGAGAGCGCATGCAGATGAGGAGTTACTGAGCTTGCTTGGTGGCGGAAAAGTAAACCGGACGCAACACAACAGCGTTGTGACAGGTTTAGTCTGTCTAGTATCTATACAGGACATTTGAACTCTGTGTCAGTAGCCTACATCACAGACCGACGGGGATTTATCATGTCGTGTTGTGCTATTGTAGCATCACTGATTATAATGAGTATTTTCTCGTGTTGCGTCGCTCGCGTCCGTTAGGGTGTATTTAACTTTCGTATTTAGGCTACTTTCTTGTAGCCTAAATAAACATTATTTCTTTGATATTTATTTTAGTGTTTTGCAGGCGGCGTTCACTGACAGAAGTGCTCAAATAAACACGAACTGACAAGTTAAATAGGATGTGTTAGATGAGTGAGACAGTGCTGGGCTGATTTCTACACGTGCATACATATAAATATATCCTGTATATAATATATATAAAATATATCACATGCATGCACAGTTTAAGTCAGCTTTAATCACCTTTTTTGGTAATTCCATGAATTAACTGACCACGACACTGCTTGCACATAGTTTATTTCGCAGTTTGATATGAAAGGATACGCACAAAGGAAGCACACACCGCCTTTGAGCACAGGACCGTCCGCGCTCGCTTAACTTGCACCTGATAATAAAGTGAAGTGGAGCGCGTGTCTGAAACGTTTCCTGTTCAGTCATTCTGCGAGTCTGCGACCGAATAAATTCACTTCTTGTCATGAGAAAAAGTGACAGAAGCAGCAGTTGTGAGTGGGTGGCCATCCCCGCCCCTACGTAAAATAATTTGAATACGTTAAACTGGAAAAAAATTATCGCCTTGGTTAATGAGCAAATTTTGACACTAATATATATATATATTTTTTTCAAACATCGCGCCACCGGCGGTTGTTGGTCCAGGACTACCGCGGTGGTAAAAATCAGCCACCGTCACAGCCCTATCTGTATGTCTGAAACTCAAGAAGTATTTAAGATATCTTAACGCCCTTTTAGATGTTGGGGTTTGACAAGGTTTCCTTTTGGCATCATCATTTTTAAGGCCCTATGTGGTTTGGTTCCAGAGTTACTGGAACCTAAATATGGCTCAGAGAGCAAATTGTTAAAATGAACACTTTTATCAAGGGCCAAAAACTAAATGTGGGCCACTTTGCAGACACCCGATACTTACTGCATTTAAAGAACAATTAATAAATAAAGCTGGAACTAGAATTATAGCTTGTCTGTCAAATGGAGAAAGGTTATCATTAGTATATAATGCGACAAAGATTTCTAAAATCAATAACGATCCTGCCATCTTTCTGAAGTCATTTCAACCCCCTGTAATTTCCCTCTGAATTTCCATCGAAGATTGTCATTTTGACCTCCCTCAACAAAACTGATCCAAATATTCATCCAAGACATTCGAGATCTCCGGTCGAGGTCACAAGGAACGACCCACATGCAAAGTATCATTTATCATCATCTCAGAGTAAAATCAGACATAGATATCTACCATCTATTTACTAAAATCATGTGAAATTAAACTTGACTAATGTACAAGTCTGACCTTCTTCAGGATGGCAGCGTTCACATTGGGCAGAGGAACCGGATCATCATCTCCTTCATCATCCATCCCCAGATCTGAGCAGAAGAGAGCTGGGATTAAACACACACACACACACACACACACACACACACACACACACACACACACACACATCACTTCAGCTTACCTTCCAGCATGGTCTTTATAGTCACAGACTGCTTGGCGATTTCCACATCCACCTCAAACATCTCACCATCAGAGCTCTGCAGTTTAATAGTCGGCATCTACATGAACAATAACAACACGGTTTCAGAATACTGACTCATGCTAGCTGAGTTAGCTCACATGAGGTAAACTACCGATAGCTCGATGTTACACATGAATAAGAGACGGTCGTATAATGGAAGAGGAAAAACAAGAAACCCGCTACAATCGAAGCATCCAGATTATGACTGTCCCAGAGCTTATTCAGATACTTTTTAAAAACACCGCAGAGACATAAAGAACGGACTGTTTGTGATGCTAAGCCATCGTTAGCCGCGCGGCTATAGGCCTCTCTTAGCAACCGCCGCATTCATCACGTCAACCGGGATAAAACTTCATTTCACACAATATCACGCCCGCTGCGTCTCTTTGCTGTCAGAATATAACATATGACTCGCTGATGAGGTAGATTTTGTCCCGTTCTTACCGTGACTGAGAGCGGCGAAGGTATGAAACCGAACGTCAACAAGGCCCGAGTGAGACTGCGCTCTAGTGACGCGCGTGCGCAAACTAAACCACACCCACGTGCAACGGAATGACGTAATTACATTACAAAATAAACGTCATTGTAATTAGTTACAGCTACTAAAAAAATACAATGTGTTAAAAATGAAAATACTAACGATTACAAACGGCATTACATCTCTTTTTTTATTATAACTTATTTATTTTATAGCTATATGTGATTTATTGTTGAGGATGAGTCCTAACTTTCTTCCCAAGGCAAGTGTTTCCTGTCACAGCTATGCAAATATCTGATTCAAAAACAGTGTAATAGCTATTAAACTAATTCTTATGATTTTAAATCTGTATTTAACCTCAGAATGATCTCAAAGTAAAAAAAAAAAAGATTTTGTGGAGGCTGTGCTGTAATACTAAATTATTATGATCTGAATTCAAGTGATGAAAAGTTTATTAAAGTAACGTAGCTGATTACATTTGATTAGTTTTGGATAACTTTTCTAAATCTTTAATGTTTTCAACTCATAATATTTTTTTAAACCTGTAAACAAGTTAACCTTTCGGTAGTATTCAACGCTGATTACTGTCAGACTTTCAAAAGCTTTCCTCACTTGAATTAAGATTATAATGATATCATTTTAGGATGAGTTTGTCTTCGTCAGGTTTGTAGAAATGTAGCATTGCATCAGTGTCTCATTAATTGATGCTCTGTAGTGAATGGGCCGTCAGAATGAGAGCTGATAAAAACATCACAATAAATCCACAGCTCTCCAGTCCTTCAGTTAGTCCGATTATTTAAGATCATTTGGTATATATTTTGAAAATACTGTATTGTAATCACTTCTGGCATAACAACAGGATGGACATGTTAAGATCTGACAAAGAAAGCGAACTCATACAAAAAAAACTTGTCAATTAAAAAGTCGCCAACAAATTTACCTCATTCCCGCCAAAAATCTGTTGTTGTCCTGACGTCACGAAAGAGGGTGGGGTTTTCTTAAAGGGGCGGATTCCCCAATATGACAGGCTGGACAACCACTCAGCTCTTATTTTATTTAATAAAATGTTGTTTTTATTACCAGATGATTAAATTAAGTAATTTCTTCTTATTTAACAAAACATCGTTATATAATATACCAAGATTGAACTTGGTTCAACTGAACTGAATAATGACATTTCATAATTGTTGACTTATAGTAACACCTTTTTTTTTTTAACCGTCTGCTACTGTGAACTTGCTTTAAAACAATTTGTATTGTATAAAGCACCAGATAAATAAAAAAATCAAGATGAAAACAAGACTGTATAAAAGGTCTTCGATCACATCATCTTCACAATTCTTGACTTTTAAAACAGTTTTTGTATACTTACAATATTTTTTTTTTAAGAAGTTGTTAAACAGAACAATCAATTGAACTGTATCTCAGTCCCTCACGTGTCAAAAACAGCACAAACTACATGAGCGAGATCCATCTTTATTCTTAACTGGTACCCTTTATACAGACACAGAGTCATCATATGAAGCTACTCCAGGATTCAGACGACTGTATGCCTCTCAGTCTGCACACATCACTAGTTCAGTGTAGGAAACACTATCGCCTGCTTGTTGGGATATAAGAGCATTAATCACCCGTAGAGCTTGGAAAACGGAAATAAACTGTAAACGGACTTCTGTTGAAAAAAAAAAAAAAAAGACAAAGGACAGAACACAACAGAGTTGATGAAGGAGACGGTGTGTTCATCTGAAGAGCGCAGGACAGAAGCAGGAGCAGCTGGGAATATCTGGAGCTCGTGGATCGGTTCAGATATGGCACACACACACACACCTTTTGGTCCACAGACATTTCTCATTGGATCAGTTTTCTCTTTTCTCTACTGTTGCCCATTCCTCTCCCTTTTATGTTAAACTGAATGAGGATTATAAGATGATGGTGATACTGGGTTCACAGGAAGTAGTCGGGGGTCCGGCGGGTGACGTGTGGCTCTCCTCTGCGCGGCGCCGGGTCGAACTGCAGACTGGAAACACACAGATCACACACACCTTCACATCAACAGCATTCTAGACACTTAGGGCCCTATGATTTCCACCATTCAGAAAACACGAATGTCACATTTTGAATGAATTAATAAAAAGGAGGTCATTACATTTAATTCAAATCACGATATAGACTAGCACCTGTAAATTTTAAACCGGAAAAGTCTATTTAAATATGAATCCTGCATGTTCTGCGTGTCTGTGTTAATGAATGGTACAGAAGCGTGACTTCGTTTATCACACACACTGAAGCACACGAGACGCTCGCGGTGATTTCAGCTTGTGTCGTCTCACTAAATGAGGACCAAAACACATGAACAACATCTCCAGAACTGCTCTGAGAGTGACTTCATGGTTTGATTTGAGTAAAACTAGCATCACATCACATACACAAGATATTCACGGCAACCCGTCAAAATAAAAGTCCTGTTTAGTTTAAAGACAAGTATTGGCCAAAACTGTATTACTATCGTCCAGCAGAATGTACATGGTCTACTACTACTAAAAAGAAACAAACATTATTTTTAAGGAATAATCAGACATCCTTTCTTCCTAGTTTTAATTTTAACTTTGTTTACCAAAAAATAACATTTGCTTGATTTTCAGTAATTAAAATAAATTAATGTTTTAAGCCTTCATTTGATAACTAGAAAATGTTTAAAACCGGATTTCTGAGCAAAAAAAAACATTTCATAAGGCTACTGTAAGAAAGTTGAATAAATTACGTTGTTTTTACGCATATAAATAATTGGACATGCGAAAACACAGAATTAGGTAACAATAAAACATATGCCCCTGGTTTCACAGACAGGGCTTAAGACTAGTCCTAGACTAAAATGTAAGTCTGAGCTGTTTCCACTGAAATAAACTTGCACCGACTGATCTTAAAAATATATCAGTGCCTTTTTAGTTTTAAGATGCACATCGGTAATGTTTTTTTTCTAAGCATGTTTATAAAAATTACTTAAATGTCCTAATTGATCTATGGTCTAATCCTGGCTTAGTCTAAGCCCTGTCTGTGAAACCGGGCCTTAATGAAGAAAAAATGAAACGTTTCACAGGGCCCTTATCATGGAATTTTTGTTAAACTTAAATTGATGTGAAAATGTAGTAGTTTCCTGAATTTAATTAGACATGCTTTTTGATTAGTAAAAAAAAAAAAAAACACCTGAATCTGCTTTGATCAAGCTTCTTGACTTACAAAGAGTACTTGAGCGTGTCGTCCAGCTCCATGATGGCCGCCTGGTTCCCACAGCGGTAACAGTAGTTCGGCGCGCTGAAAATAGTCACCACATTGCGATCATGGCACCAGTTGTAACCCTAGACCAGAAAAGTGTGTTACATCAACATTTAGTTATTCAGCAAACACGACTTTCAAGAACAATGGTAACAACCGAAACCAACAACAGAGTAATGATGTGCTACAACAAGAAGCCTTTTTGAGCTCGCTTTTTGTTAATTGTAAAATAAAACTATAAACTGACAAATAGAACAAAAAGCTAGCGTTATACAATCTGTCTGAAATCATTCTAATATGCAGATTATTTCAAATGGAAATCTTGAGTCGGTAGGTGTCTCTTTTTTGAATGAAATTAATACTTTTATGAAGCACGGATGTGTTAAAGTGATTAATGTGTTAATGTGATTAGTGAAGTGATAGTTATTTGTTATAAAATAATACTTTATTCATCAAAGCATCTTGAAAAAATTAAAAATAAAGTATCACAGGTTACAAAAATATGAAGCAGCACAACGGTTTCCAACATTAATAAATTATCCGAGAAGGATTTCTGATGTGACACTGAGGACTGGAGTAATGATGCTGATGATTACATGACTTTGAACATGCAGCTCATTCATTTAATAAAATCCTAGCCTTTAAGTGTAATCATAATCCTTATCTGTTTTCCATCCCCAAATTTAAGGCCTCTTAAATTCAAATTAGGATCTTCTATGACCTAAACTTTGGTAAAACTGAGCTTTTTAGATCTTTAAAGAACACGCATGCTCTTAAGAGAGCATGAGCAGTAACGTGTCCCACTAAGCGGAGAAGTTCATTATCCCTCTTCTTATGAGAGAGGAGTATGAGCTGACCTCCATCACGAGCTGGTGAGCTCTAGAGACCAGCGTGAGGCCGTTAGCGTGGTTGAACGTCTCAGAGATGTCCTGCCCAAAGGTGTAGCCTGCACCTCTCGGAGAAATACCCCACCCTCCACGATCATCTGGGTCAGACCACAACAGATCACACATGGGTCCCTGAGGAAAACCACACAGACAGAGCCATCAGTGCTGGTTAAAGCATGGGTTATAGCTTTATTTTGCCATTAGACTCAAGTGCACGTGTAAAACACAAGAGAGCTGATGCTCATCTATGTCCTGTACCTCGTGAGGAACTTCCTGTAAACGATCCAGCGCTCGGATGTGATCCAGAGTGTCAATGGACGGCGACAATCCTCCGTGAAGACAAAAGATCTGCAAGAGGAAAATAAATAGATAAAAAAAATGAGATGCAACCTTCACAGAAGGGTTTACTGAGGGCCCTTTGACTTTTAATCATTTTAATTTGATTCAACTTTTCATGTTTCATGCCTTCATTTAATTAACTTTAAAATTCTGAAAAACAACATTTTACGGGACCTTATCATTGTGTGCAAAAAAAAATATATAAAACAATATTTTTATTAATGAACTTGATTATACTTTGATTATTAAAATCAATTAAACCTAAATATTAAAATAAATAAATATAAATATTCAAATGAAATCCAGGAGAAAAACAAACAGCAAAAAAAAAAAATTCATAGGGCGTTAAAATATAATTGTTAAATTGTATAAGTTTCATGATGATCTCAATTAATTGGACATGCTTTCTAATCACTAAATTCAATTAAAATGGAATCCAAAAAACAAAAACAACAAACAACAAAAAGATTAAAAAGGAAAAATCTGAGTTCGGAAAAAAAATTAAAATAATAATAATAATAAAATAAAATAGAAAACCCAGCTGGAGACACACACATACCTGACCATCGACCAGAGCAGTGAGGGGAAGGTAATCGAAGAGGTCTGTGAAGTATTTCCACACGTTTGCATTGCCGTACTTCCGTAAGCATTCATCATAAAAGCCGTACACTTGTGTGATCTGTCTGCTCTCGTGGTTCCCTCGAAGTATTGTAATGCGTTCACGGTACCTTACCTAGAATTAGAAGACATAAATCAAATGATTAACAAAAATAAACAAAGAAAATTGGCCATCAAACTGCATAAAGACTAATTGGAGATAGTCTCGTGATCGAGTATGAGTCCAGACTGCAGGACACTTAGTGACCCTGGAGCACACAACCAGTCAGAAGAGTCAATTTCTCAAAATTGAGATTTATACATCATCTGAAAGCTGAAAATTAGCTTTCTATTGATGCATGTGGTTGGTTAGGATCGTACAATATTTGTCGGAGATGAAACTATTTGAAAATCTGGCATCTGAGGGAGCAAAAAACAACTAAATATTGAGAAAATCATCTTTAAAAGTGAAGTTCTTAGCAATGCATATTACTAATCAAAAATTAAGTTTTGATATTTACGGTAATTTACAAAACATCTTCATGGAACTTGATATCCTAATGATATTAGGCATAAAAGAAACATTTATAACTTTGATCCATGCAATGCATTGTTGGCTATCGCTACAAATATACCCCAAATATACAAAAAAAAAAAAACAATTATAGAAATGAATCATACATGAGAATGTATCTGTATTTAAATGTTTAGGCTTTTGGACAAAACGGTTCTGTGATTACAAATGAGCACAGACACAAAATAAAATAACAGAACATGATGCAAAGATATTAAAACAAATCCTCAGAGCAACATGAGATGCTAATTTATAAACAAACAGTGTTTAACATTTACACACAAATACTAACTTTAGCTTGTGAATTAGTTCGTTAAAACCTCCCAAATGTTGTGACATGACTATCCGACCTCTATGTTATGATTAAGTTGAAGACATTTTTCGGATCAGATTTTTTTTTTAAAGCTTGCTTTAAGTAATTCTATACCCCCAGCAGAATATATTAGCTTAACCAATAAAGTCAGAAATAAAACGAGAACAATTACAAGCATCGATGAATACAACAAAGTCAGTAACTGTAGGATTTAAGTGCAGAAAAGTAACAATTAAGTGTAAAACAACAGTAGTTGTGCATGAGTTAGCCTAAATACAGACTAATCCTTGTTAGAGCGGTGATGTTTGATTAGCAGCGGTCTCTTGAGAAGCTTTCGCACCGCAGGAACTAATAACAGAAGTACACGCTGTTGGCCTGTTCTTCTCACCGAAGAAACTAGGAAATAACTCAACTTGACGGGGGAGTAAATGATACTGACTTTCATTCTTAGGTGGACTACGTCTTTAATATTTCTGAGCTCTAGGTTGAACATGAGACAAAGCAGGCCGTACCTTGAGTGCGACGAGCAGCGAGACGGTCTCCACAGAGTAATAGCCTCGGTCCACATAATCTCCCATGAACAGGTAGTTAGTGTCCGGAGACTTCCCTCCGATCCTGAAGAGCTCCATCAGGTCGTGAAACTGTCCGTGTACGTCTCCACACACGGTGACCGGACACCGCACCTCCTGCACATTAGACTCCTTGGTCAGGATCTCTTTAGCCTGCGGAGACGATACAAAACAAGATCTCAGTATTCTCCTCATAAAGAGACGCTCTGTTTGGAGGAGCTACACTCCTGACCTCTAGTGATTTTTGATTCAAACCATAAACACTACACAATTAAAGCTTCGCCATTCGCCAAAAACCATTTTTTCAGAAGCGATCCGATCTGATACCAGCACAGTTTTTATTTTATTTTTTAAATCAGTGTAGTATTTCTATACATCTCCGTGTTGAGCCGATCGTCACTCTTTTGTGTGTTAAACACAATCTACTACATATACACTGATTCGGATCGGTCTCGTCTGATACCCATCCCGAGTATCGCATCGATGCATCCCTAATTCTGATTGGTTGAGTTCAGGCATTGCTGATCCTGGGTCTATAAACCACACCAACCCTGCTTTCTAGTTAACTATTTGGGCCCAAGTGTACTACGCATTGTGTTTAGGAGTCTACAGCCCTTAAAGTAGTCCATTTTCATCCATACGACGAGGAAACTTGAGGTCATCAGAAGCATCACGAGTTTAGAGCTAACTGGATGTTGAATGGATCGATCTAAACAAGTGTATATGAAGCCTAAACTGAACACATCCAGTGTTAATGAAGCTCCTCTGGAGACACACACAGCATTATTTAAGGTGGAAGGGAAGAGTCAAAACGTTACTGTAATGTAACTCGTCCATAAATGCTGATGATTTCATTCGTTTAGAAGATAAGAGTGACACAGATCTGCAATAAAGCCAAGAACACCAACCAACCATTCTGAGCCGTGAGTTCAGTCCGAACTATATCTTGTACAATATAAAAGACATCTTTTCCATATTAACTGGAGGATTTGTCCCAACTACACACAACGCAGACACTCAAATTACATTTTAGAAACGGTTTATTTAACATATAGTTAAATGCAACTGATTACTTCAATGTGATTAGTGACAGAATTCTCTTTTGGGCAAACTAAACTAACCCAGTCAACAGAAGTCTGATGCTCCACCAGAGGTGGAGATCCTATATTATTTAATTAGTTATTTTTGATTATTAAATGGCTGATTCTATCAATCCACATGATTATAACTGATTGCAAGAGAAGGGTGACACATATTGGCATCAGTTGCAGAGACTTAATAGCTATTTTACTTTATCTAAAGAGGTTTTTCATGAGCAAACCGAGCACAACTAAATTAACAAAACCACTGCAGCAACCAGCGACTCAACATCAATCTTCAAATACACAAACTCTGGGCTCACACCTACATGCACACTTCTGGACGAGTGAGTAATGTGTTAGAAGAGGTTAGAAGTCGGATAATACAGGTGTGTGTGTGTGTGTGTGTGTCAGTCACGCGGGCGCCATTTTGAGAGCGCGTGAGCGACGAGGAAGCGGAGTCGCGTTTTCAAATAAACATCTATACGAGAAGAAACTCTCGACCACTTACAAACAAATTCGATGTTGATGCTGTGTTTCACCCACTTACCTTCTCGCAGAGACTCTTGACTTGGTTTTCTGAGAGCTGTTTGCACTCATTGAGCTGTTCAATCCACTGATCGAGCTCTTTCGAAAACGCCTTCTCGTCCATGTCTGCTTCACACTCGCTTTCCACGCAGATTTCTGCTCTAACTTCACCCTCCTTTACACGAATATCCGCCTTTTATCGAAAGATTACTTTGAGACGTACATGTGGCTAGGGATCTTGAAATAATTAATTAGGAGAATCTTGTGAGGAAAGGAGAAGCCGTCGGCCTTCAGAGTCCCACCCTGAGCCACGGTTGTTTTAACTTTAGCCTTCCTCACATTAGCCGGCTCGGCGCTGATTGGACGCTCACAGCTTCTGCTCAGTTCTGATTGGTTGCAAGGATCTCGTCTTGCTTTCCGATTGGTTCTCAAATACATCGTTGGGCGTTTTCCTTTACTGCAATAGGATCTCATTAACACGTCAACGGCCAAATTGTTTATGTAAAACTTTGGATAATTTTGTAATGATGCATCATCATTTTCTATTTATAATAATTGATACATATTACATTCATAATTTATCAGTAAAGAAACTTTACATTTTGTAGAAATGTAGAAATCAAAATTCGCAATTTTTATTTTTAATGGAATATATCGCGGTGTTTATTATAAACGATTTATCCGTGCACATTCACATGTTTGTTGGGTGTCATATTTGATTAAACTAAAAATGTCTTTTATTTTTTAAATATTAAATAAATATTTGTAAACAATTGTAAATATAAACATAATTTTAAAAAAGTAATATTAAATGAATTAAAAATTTAATGAAATATTAAAATATATTAATGTCTAGTGGAGAGCAAACTAAACCAAATTATTCAAATCACTGAAAAAAAATAAATATATAACAAAAAAACCTAATATTATTTAAAAAATCTGTGACATTTGTAATTAGGCCTTCTAGTAAGCTTTTTTTAACAAAACTGTACCTAAACATACGTTTTAAAAGGATAAATAAACTCTCTCTCTCTCTCTCTCTCTATATATATATATATATATATATATATAATTAGAATGAAATATCATTTTATCACTATAATAAAAACGGAAACATTAATAAGAAGAGGAATGCAAATGACCCTTTTTACACTCTATGAAATTACCTCACCAACAATTATATTAAACATCCTTATATTATTGTTTCGAAAATCTGTGGAATTGTTTATTACTAGTTTAACAAAAAAGAAGTGGAGTGAGAAGTGAGTCCTCAACCAAAAACACATGATAAAAAAACTTTTGTTTGTCAAAATTAAAAACGTGCCTCTGCAGTTGTTTATTTATTTATTATTAATCAATCCCACGACAGAGTACAATACTATGATAATTTTCCATTGCAAAACAGACAAAAACAACAAACCAAAATAGCCTACAATAATGCCAGATAATAACAAAAAATATGTATAAAAAATCTTAACAGAAAAAAACAATTATGAAATCATTTTTAAAGAGAGAAAACATTTGGTATGGAGTCTGACCTTTTCATTTAAGTTAATGAATATGAAACATTCCCGTGTGTATTAATAATTGTACAAGATATGTCTTTATCGTTTATCAATACCATGATCATTACAGTAACACTCAGCTATGAAGAGTTTCTTCATAATTAAATTAAATGTTCATTATCAGAGTGTGTTTGTAAACAAACAGAGGAATAGTTCGCTCCGCGGCTGTGGCCAGGTCAAGGCATTATCTTCATTTTCTGCTCGGTTTAAGAGAGCAAGCCTCTGTTAAAGCATGTCTACTCCTGCGAGACGGCGGCTCATGAGAGACTTTAAGAGGTTTGTGTCTTCAGACGAGAGTTTTGTGTCGAACTGAGGCTGTTTATACTCCGGACTGAGTTAGCCGTTAGCAGCGTCAGCCGCTAGGCCTGCGCTAGCACGAGCTAAACGAGAGTTCGGTCGCGATGTTTTTGTTTTCTTGTTTCTTTTTACCATAGTACAGTACCATAGTACGTTTTGTCAGGGTCCACCGCATTTGTGGGCATCATAGACACTTGTTTAGGGCACAAATGTTGTGTAGGTCTGAAGATACAGCCCTTGCTAATAGCATCACACATGAAAACAAATACTAAACACTAGAACTAGAGTGTATTATAGTACTGTTTATATTATAGTATTAACAACACCTGGTTAATGATTGCTACAGCATACTGTAAGTGAACTTTAATAAATACTGTAGTGTATTGTAGTATAATGTATCCCATGGTTGGGTAAAGCACTTTGTTTATATTACTAGTTATATTACAACAGCAACTAGGATTAGCACAACTAATTAATTCTAGTTCTTTCCTATAGCATGGTTTAGAAACACTATAGTATTTTTTTCTTGTGGGAGAAACTGTATTGTAACTATTTTTACGTCACACTTTACATTAAGTGTCTTTAACTAGAATGCAAATACATGTAAACTAATAATTTGATGAAATGCACATACATGTTTACATTGAATGAAAATGTAGATCCTGTTTTAAACAATAGTGAAACATCACTTATATATGTTCACTAATAGCTAGTTCCTCTTGGTTTGCAGACTTCAGGAAGATCCTCCGACTGGTGTGAGCGGTGCTCCTTCAGAAAACAACATCATGCTGTGGAACGCCGTGATCTTTGGGTATGTTTGGAGCATCGCTGTGCATGAAGAGATGCGTATCTGTTACACATGTTTATGCTTGTGTTCCTGTGTTTCCTTGCAGGCCTGTAGGAACTCCTTTTGAAGATGGTGAGACACTCCTGGACTCCTACAAACAAACACTCGTTAATAACCATGAAATCAGCGTTAGTTATTGAATCATGAGCAGCTTTGAAGACCTGATGTATTTGTGGCATCATTTTTATGGCTGCAACTAACAGTTGTGTTGATGCGGATTAGTGATTATTAGTTGATTATTTCAGTATCGCTTTATTTTAAGGACCAATTCTCACTCTTAGCTTATAAGCATGCATATTACTATCATAGTGACAGTTTATTAGTATTTATGAAGGGCAAAACTTTCATAATAATGTCTTATTCTGCTTGATCATATTTTAGATCCATTTATCCACCGTATAACTAAACTAACAACTAGTTTACTGACTATTAATAAACAGCAAATAAGGATGTAATTGAGGTCAATGTTGTAGTTAATGGTTATTTGGTACTTAAAATAAAGTGTGAACATTATTTGATTAGTTTGTAAAAAAAAAATATAATCCACTTAATAGACAAAAAAATTAAATAAGGTAATTCAGTATTAATAAAACAAAATAGCCAACTATTACACTGGTTTGATGCTATTTTGTGTTTTTTTTTTTTACAATATAATTCATTTTAAACCGCATGTTGCATTGCATTAAAAATAGAAAAGTATCTTAACATTTCACAGTTTATATCCTTAACTGTACGTGTTAGAAAATCATGTGATTATTTCTATTGTATGTAAAGGCTCAGACTTCACAGACAGCTCAAATGTGATTAGAGGGAGCAGGCTCTAATTTAATGTGCCGTTGATTACTTTTGTATCAATTAGTTGTTGCAGTCCTAGTCAGATGTGACCCTGGAGCAAAAAAACCAGTCATAAGGGTTAATTTTTCGAAATTGAGATTCATACATCATCTAAACCTGAATATAATCTCTCCATTGATGTCTGGTTTGTTAGGATCGAAGAATATTTGTCTGAGATACAACTATTTGAAAATCTGGAATCTGAGGGAGCAAAAAAAAATCGAAATATTGAGAAAATAAATAAGTTCTTAGCAATGCACATTATTAATTAAAAATTGTTTTTATCATTTTAACCAATACAATGTATTTTTGGCTATTGCTACAAATATACCCCATACTGCTTCTGTGCTCCAGGGACACAAATGTACATTTTTTTTACTGACCATGCCACAAAGAGGCATGTTGATGTTATTCGTATTCATCCTAAATCTCTCTCCGCAGGAACATTTAAGCTGGTTATTGAATTTTCAGAAGAATATCCCAACAAGCCTCCAACGGTTCGCTTCATCTCCAAAATGTTTCACCCAAATGGTGAGCTGCAGTCTGGAGTAACGCCGGCCGATCAGCATCTGCGCTGTTTCTGATGAATCATGTTGTGTTTGTCAGTTTATGCAGATGGCAGCATATGTTTAGACATTCTTCAGAATCGCTGGAGTCCCACGTACGACGTCTCCTCCATTCTGACATCCATCCAGGTGCATGATGGGTTTGTTCTCGTCACACTTCTGTTTATGTATTTTATTACACAATAACAATATTTCAGATTAAAATACGCGTGTATGCTTGCATGTATATCTGCATTGCTGTTCTTGACGGCTGTTGTGTGATCAAACACTCATTCAGATCTGTGTCTGTTTTCAGTCTCTGTTAGACGAGCCCAATCCCAACAGCCCAGCCAACAGTCAAGCGGCTCAGCTCTATCAGGAGAACAAACGTGAATATGAGAAGAGAGTCTCAGCCATCGTGGAGCAGAGCTGGCTCGACTCATAACGCAGCTACACATCATTCATAGGATTACCCAGTTCTTCGCAAATGCATTTTACCTTGAATGTGTGTGCTTATTTATTTCTTTTAACTGCATGATAAGTTATTGCTTACAAAATCTGAATCATACTGTTGACAGATGGATGCAGTTGAATGCAAATTATCAGCAAAGAGTGCAATCCCTAAATAGGTCCATCTCAAAGCTTCAGTAAACCATCAGTAATATATCTGACATGCCTTTAAATGCACCTGAAGATCGACTGGGAATCATTTTTTTGTATCTGTGTTTGACGATGCATCTCGATGCTCGCGAGTTTTGAGAGAAGACGCGGGTAATGCTTGGATCACGGAGTTAAGGGGATGTTTTAGTTGGATTCTTGTGAACATTTATACTTATAATATGCTGTATGCAAAGGAAAATAAAACATTTTTCAGACTTGGGGTGAAGAGAATGCATTCGTTTTTATTGTAGCTAATTATTAAAACATGCATAATAAAAAAAAAAAAAGTATTTTAAAAATACCAAAAACAGGTCGTCGTATGTACAGCTAGGGATAAAACAAGTGTGGTGATGATGCACAGATCTCAGGCTTCTTCATCAGATGTGACGAGGAGGAGTCGTGCAGGCGTCACCTCTGCAGAAAAGACAGAACAGATTAATTGTAATATATTTAATTATGTTTGGGTTGGTCATTTACTCTATGCATCCTGTGCGAGGCATGCCTTTCTTTCTAGACATTTGATCAGGTTTTCTCCAACTATAAAATAAGTAAATGATTAGCGTGTAGCTGATCTTAATTCGCCCTTTCACATGAAATGTTGCATGCATTTCAAAAACGAATGTTTTTTTCCCCAATACAAACATCTAAACATCCTTCAATCAACATTCACTCGAGTCAAGACGCAAACTGAACACATGAAGTCTTGTTTTCTAAAAAACTTAAATGAGTTTATGCTCAAAACTAGAACAAACACAGGGTATGAAATATTATTTTACCTTTGAGTTAAGTTTATTTTTTGGAGCCAAACAGTAGATATATGTTCTTGTCTCTTGATCGATTTCAAAGAAAACAAGACTTTTGCTTCTCTAGTAAAATTAGGGATATTTGCACTGGAAAGCATCAAAAATGCTGAGGAAGAAACAGTTTTTTTTGCAGTTTGTATCAGAAGGCAGAGTAAAAGTTGTTTCCGTATTCAATGAACTGCTTCAAAAAGGATTAGATTAACCCTGAATACTCAACTGGCATATTGTAACCAAAAAAATAATAATAATAATAACTTTGCATGATGAACAGACAGACATTTATATTTGCAAAATAAAGTGTAAAAGGGTAATAGTATCTTTTGATCTTATGAAAAAGTCAGAATTTCAATATATATATATATATATATATACAGTGGTGGAATGTAACGAAGTATTTGTACTTCGTTACTGTACTTAAGTAAATTTTTACGTATCTATACTTTACTTAAGTAAAAAAAATAATGCATACTTATACTTTTACTCAAGTAGATTTTTCAGCAATTATCTGTACTTTGTACTCCACTACATTATTAAAATGAGTGTCGTTACATCCTTCCGAATCTTGCATACAATTTTTTTTGGTCGACTGACGTTTTGGCGTTGCTGGCCAATGCACGTTGAAACGGATCGGAGATCTGATTGGTCAAAGAACTCACGCGCTCAGCGCGCGTTTTGAAACAACACAAGCGGAACTGATGTAAATCGAAGAAAAGGACACGGTGGACACCAAATATCAAACATGGACGAAGAGTCAACATTTTCGACTGAACTTGAGCCTGTGCCCTGCAGCTCTGATTCTGAGAGACATCCCTGCCCTTATTTAAGCAAGTTATTTGAATTTAAAGGTTCAAAGAATGACTCCTGGCGTTTTCAATGTGTCAAGTGGCTACCTCAACGCAAAGAACTGTTGGCGTTTAAAAACTCCCCTTCAAATTTGAAGAAACATATAGAGGTAAGACATGCAATGCTAGTTATTAATATTTAAGTTACAAACTTGCTACGACATGGTGCTATGGCTGTTATAGAAAAACGGATGTCAACATAACAAAAATATCACACCAGTATAATATTTGTTTGACGTAAGTTAGTGGTACCCTAACAGGGCAACTTCTTTAGCTGGTTATTAGCACAGCAGGGACGATAGCTTGCTAGTACGTTACATTTTTGGAGATGAGCAAACTACTGCTATATCTGTACATTCGTAGTTGGCTAAAATAGCTGTTTGTTTTGACTCGAGGAAAAACTTTTTATACGGCGTCGGCCCCTAGCTTCTTTACCATTCAACATTGGGTATTTAGTTGACATTCACAAGTAAGCATGCAGGCAAAACTATATCTTGGTTTGATTCGATTGTGAACAATTTTTTTTTGATGTTTTTGACAGAAGTTTCTTCTGCTCATCAATCGTAACATCTGCCTTTATATTGACTTCATTGTTTTTCACATAGGTTCTGTTTTTTTTGTCCTGTTAATGTTAGGTTGATCAGAGTTCTAAATGCAAGCAATATTGCTTGCATGTTTTAAGAGAAGCACTCACCCTTGTCAAATTTTGTTTGGTGCTTATTTTTTTTCTCATTCTAATGTGTTATACATTATTAGCCTAATGCTTTTGGATTTTCTGTAATCAATGGAGTATAAGCCTCAAATGCAGTTTTAGCTACGTTTTCCCCATGCAGGCCAAGGTAAAGGACTAAAGCAACTGTTGTTGAGCAGAATAAACTGGTCATACAAATTTGATTAAAGTGTTCAGAATAACACTCACCTGTGTACTTTTGAGTTTTTTTTACTGCTCTTAATAGTATAGTAAAAATAAAATAAATTGTATGTCATAAGTGGCTTAGCTTAATTATTATTTAATGAGTAATAAGTAAATAACCAGATTTTTACAGCATCAGTATTGCACAACAACTCTTTCCAGTACACAATAGATATTGTTTGTGATTGTTACAATTGAACAGCCCAGACATTGAGACAACTGATTGTACTTTTACTTAAAAAAATACTTTAAAGTAAATTTAAAAGTATGTACTTATGACTTTTACTTAAGTAAGATGTTGATGTAGTAATTATACTTTTACTTAAGTATATATTTTGCAGGGTAGTTGTACTTTTACTTAAGTACTAAACTTAAGTACTTCCTCCACCACTGTGTGTGTGTATATATATATATATATATATATATATATATATATATATATATATATATATATATATATATATATATATATATATATATATATATATATATATATATACACATATATACATAGACATACATACACACACACATGTTCAGAACTCTACATTTCTCTCACAGTTCTGCCTTTTCGCTGTTGCAGTTTGAAAGAAAACGTCTGAATTGGGGGACCATTAACTTGCAACTCTGAATACATTTCAGAAATGTGAGCTGAAAAGTCAGAATGACATTTTCCATTGGTTTTATCCTAAACGGCCTTCCATAGAGAACAGACACTTCAGCACGTCTTCAGTGAAGGACCGAGTGAATGAAAGCAGGAGCGTGTACCTTCTGTTGCTGTTGTTTGATCAGTTCATCTCTGGTCTTAAAAACAGGAGCATCCTCCACAACGATGCCCTCTGCCATCTCGCTCACCCTCTCCAGCAGAACTGGATCATACCTACAAACCATGAGCCACAACACAATCCCTGAAACTAGATGAAGCAACAGCGGGTCTTTCTCTTTTTATTGCATTTTACTGTTTGTCGTGTAGCACTTTGATCTCTAGAAATAAAACTAAACTTGAATCTTTATTCAAGATGTTTGCTGCTTAAAATGGGGGAAAAACATGATAGTCATACAAGTGTTTGAAACTTTTTAAACTAAATTTACAATGCAGTTACTTTTCTTTATGGTTTTGAAATAAATCTCTTATTTTTGAAGATAAATTTGTACAGTAAAATTGTTAAATATTATTATAATTCCAAATAAATGTTTTCTATGTGAATATCTGTTAAATTAGAATTTATTTCTGTGATCAAAGCTGTATTTTTAGCATCATTACTCCAGTCTTCAGTGTCACGTGATCTTCAGAACTCACTGCTGATTTGCTGCTCAACTATTCTACAATTAATAATAATGTTTTGTATTGTTCTCAGAGTAATAAATCGTTTTTTTTTTTTACTATTTCATGTTTCCTAATAGTTCATGATGATGTAAGTGCTTCTATTCTGACCTGCAGCCCAGGAACACGTGGTTCGCCCACACCATCGACAGCGCGAGCAGCTGATCCAGGTGAGGGTCCTCAAAATCGTTGATGTTTCGGAATAAAAATTCCCTCCTGCACTTCCAGTGTTTTTCGCTCTCGGAAATGCTGCGAAACGTGTCGACTAAATCCGAAAGGTGCCTGTTCTGACCGATAAAATCTTCCACGTCCGTGCTCGCCATGTCTCGGGCCGGGGCGATGATGACGTCACTCCGAGTCAGGAGGTGCTCGTCTTAAAGGGACAGTAGACCAAGAAAACAACGCTGTCATCGTTTACAAACTGATTACATTTTATCTGAATTCTTTGTAATTGGATTATGTTAAATTTAAATTCTTGTAATCTAACTACAGTAACTTTTTAATGATAAGCACATGATTACATTTTATTCACACAACAGCCGTTAATTCTATGCAGGCCTTGCCAATTTATTTATTTATTTTTTGTCCACCGATCCTCTTTAACATATATTTACTGTTAGTATCCCTTGAGATTTTAGGCAGGCCTTATATTTTCAAGGTTAGCCAGGCCTTAGCACCTTCAAGGTTCTCTGTCATTGGTTAATGGTCACGTGACATCTTTTTAGCGAGTGTTTTATTTTGATTGTTGGTATTTTAAAGGATTTATGTAATGTAATGTTTAACTAGCAAAAAATATATTTTATTTCTCTTTGTATTTTTATATCAGTAGGCCTATGGTACAAGATTAAATCGATGTCACCAGAACATGTTTTTTTTTTTTTTACAAACATGCCTTTTCAAACAACACTGTGCATCTATCCCTCACACCATAGATTTTTTTTTCATGTGCACAAAAACAAAAATTTACAAAAAATGTTTCCCCTAACCTCTTAAAATCTCTTTTCCACATGCTTCATGATGTAATTGTTTAATATAAAAATATGTATTCTTGTTTTTGCATGTTGCTTCATATGCATGCCACATAATTATAATCATTTGTGTGATAGTTTTACCGTTCTTTGCCCCTTTTTCCACAATAAAACAGATTGCTATGGCAAAATAATGGCATGTTTTATGACTCTGGGGGGAAATCTGATGAGTCGTGTGCTTGGTCAGACGAACGCTATAATTTGAAACACAAATGTGCTTCAGCTGCAAGATTGTGGTCCTCAAGAGAAAGATTATTTACAACATCCATAATAGTGTAATATGAGTCATACCGTTATAATCGAGGAAGCGGTTCTGTCTGCAACATCACTCAAACACTTCAAAGCATCAAGAGGCAGAGATGCAAACCAATGACTCAGGTTTATTTCTAACCATCAGTATTAATATGACAATATATTGTCCTTATTGTTTAAAGGGGTGCAGAGTTTAAATGAAACGAGTGTTGACACCTTGCTTATCATTATAATAATCTTATGTCAATATAAATGGCAATATAAATAATGCAACTGAGCAGAAAATCTGTATATTTTCATGATTTCTGAAGATCATGTGACACTGAAGACTGGAGTAATGATGCTGAAAATACAGCTGCACATCACAGAAATAAATATAAAAATATATTTTTCCTATATATTCACAGCTTGTAGCAGTAAACCTCTTTCTATATATTCACACACATAAAAAAAACTTAATTATTTTTACTTTTTATGTGTACAGATCAAATTCGAAAAAGGACTTAATCATAAAAACAATACTGTTTTAAATGATTGCCCCCCCCCCTGTTTAATCTAATTGTATTTTTGTTTTTCCTGAGCAAAAAATAAATATATTGCCCCCTGATTTATATTTACAACAAAAAATCTATTTATGACATTTTAAAAATATATATATAATTACTTTCCCCCCAAATACTAACTTGTTCTTATTTTCCATTTGTTTTTTAAATGTCGCACTATCCTAGGTTTTGCAAATTGGTCAGTAAGATTTTTTTTTTACTAATTTAAAACCCAATAAAATGTAATATGCTCACTTATTCTATATTGTAATATGTACAGGTCAGAATAACCAGTGTTACACTGAATGACAATGTAGAATTATTTTTCAATCAAAATTTTATATCTTATTATCCAAAAACATATTTGAAACCTTACAACACTTGCATTTAATGTGATTTTTTCTATGGATATAAAATCATTTTTGTAAATGTATTTTATGCGGACACTTTAATGTCTTTGACCCACACACATAATAATATATTTAAATGTAAAATATTACTTATATTATTTTAACCTCTTGCTCACGGTGATTGCTTGTTATTATGCATATCATAAATTACAAATGTTGTTTATGTCAAAAGAAATAGATCAAGGCTGGTGTTTGAGAAGTTAGAACCACAGTAGAGAGATTCACTAGATCTGCTGTTTCATATCGTGTTCGAAAAGTGAGATTTTTTTTAATCAAATGCCACTTGAATATGTTGATATTTGTGTGTTTGTGCATGTTTTGGGGCCAGCACTCTTTCCTCCTCTTCAGCTGAGGCACAGTTATTGTTTTGTCTGAATCACACGTGACTTCGTATAACGTTCCCTCGTGAGAAACTCTGCACGTGTTCGTGTTGTAAACATTAGGTGTTACAAAGTTGCTCGGTTGAGCGAGAAAAAAAAGGTGCAGCTGAAGCTGTCGTGAACAGCGTTTCCTCTTCGTGTTCGTCCGTGGCTCCCCCCTCGGATTATTTCTGCGAACCGCCCCGTTCACTCATTTGAGGAGAGAAGCCGATGACTTTCTTCTTCATGCTCGCTTCTTGATGGACGTTTTCAAACTTGACAGGTAACGCACAGCGCTGTCGCCGCGTGTTTCTCCGCCGTCCGTGACGCTTCCGAGGAATAACGGAGTTTTCCTCAATCGCTGCTAACGGAATTTTTTGGTACGTCATTAATATGGCGCCAAAAGAGTTATAAGTGTGAGCTTGTTATGTTGCTTTCGCTCGAGAGAAGCCTCTCCTCAGCCGCTCGTGTTTACGCAGGAATATGGAACGCCAAAGCGGACAGAAACGAAATTTAAACGCGTGTCGCAATTCGTAAACGCTTTCGTGATGGATTGTCACGTTATTGCGCTTCACTTTGCAGGATTCTGAGGTAACGCTGAAAAAAACAATTTTGGGGAGCACGAATAAATAAGTGTATGGTCGTCGGATGGGCGCTGCTGGGGATTCAATCCTCCGATAGTAACTTTTATTTCTGTCTGTGGAGGGGAAATTCGTCTACATGTGCCTGGCCTCAGATGATCCCCTGGTTTCCGTACATCGAGGACATCCCTCTTGTGCAAACTGCAAATAAGGTAAAGCGAAAAAACCGCGTGCCATCTTCTCAGAATGTGTTTTTGGCAATCCTATCAAGTTCGGCTGAATTCTGGCATGTTCTACAGAGGCTGATGCGATTGCAGACCTGTATGTTTTTGATCTATTGATAAACTCTTCTGTGCAACTGTAACGTTAGTTCTTTGGTTGGAGCTTTTACTCTGCGACTGGTAAAGTTGTTTTGAAAGTGCAGCGCGCTGAACCTCTTGAACCCGGATCGTTTGTTTAAACTCAAATCAGTGGTTTGTTTTAGTGACATGCTAAGTTCTGAGCACCGAATGCTGGCCTAGCATGCTTCAGATTCACAAACACCCTGCGGGTCAACTGCCACGCCCCCTACAGTCTGCTGCTGCTCACGGCACACTGGGGCATGACGTCACGCGGAGGAGGCGTGGCTGCGCTCGAGGGACGGGAAAGCATGTTTCTTTTCGTCGGTGGAGCTGTTACTAATCTAGTTTACCATTGAACGGGATGTATGCACGTGCTTTGTTGTCATGCAGTGCTCTCAAGTGCTGTATGTAGATCGAACAGTAGAACATAGCACTCCCACATGAATACCTACTATAGTGTTTTTGAACCATACTATAGTAAAGTGTTTGAATTAATTAGTTGTGGTAATTCTATAGTTACTGGGGTAATATAAAAACTGTAGTAATATAAAGAAATGACTTTACCCAATACTGTACTAAGTTTTCTAGAACTATATGGTATATTATATTATACATACATAAAATCCAGGGCAGTTTGGCTAAGTCCATTGTAAAATGCATGTTTTATATCTGAATTTGAAGCACATTGAGTATAATTTTACAATATTGAATCCCAGTGGAGCAGTGTGTTTGTCATCTGCCGTGTGATTGGTGGAGGAGGCGGCGAGGCGGTCACATGGTCACAGTGTGTGTTTCTCGTGTGAGGGGGTTATTCATGAATGAAGCTCTGCCTGTTCCCATCACCCATAACACAGTGAGTAGAGCCGTGGTGTTTAGTGCTGCAGCTTCAGTGTTTGTGAGGGATGCATGCGCTCCTGATGTTCCCTGTCAGTGTTTATCTGACAGACCTGGACGACGAGCGGATGAGTGATGCTCTGATTTATAAACCAGAATCAGAAACACTGAAAATGTTCATTTACTGTGCCTTTTCATTTGACACATGTTATTTGACAAAATGCTTTATGCTAAACATCTTTAAATTAGGATTTTATTTTTTGCACAATTACTGTCCATACCCCAAAATGGCAAAGTAGTAAAAAGTAGATTTGTAATTTGATTCGTTTTTGATTGCTTCCATTGTCCTCATCAGTAAGTCGCTTTGGATAAAAGCGTCTGCTAAATGACTAAATGTAAATGTAATCATTAAAAAAAAAAGTAATGGATCTGTGAAATAGATTTAGATTTTAGGGGCCCGAGAAATACGTTGTTGTTGTTTTTTTTTCCCCATTCAATTTTTTTTAAATTCTGTTATATTGGTTTAATTAAATTGCATTAATCAAAAGGCATGTCAAATTAATACAATTCATAAAACTTTAACAGCTTATTAACATTTTAACAACATTATGACCATATTAGTACCCCCCCAGAAATTCTGTTTTGTTCGTTTTATGTTCAGATTTTTTTTTGTAATAATTTAATACAATCTTATCATCAAAACACTGTAGTAATTAAATAAATGCATAAAACTTATTAAACAGATTACTTAGGTTTTTTATGTAATTAAATTCAACTTTAACAATAATTTTATCTTGTAGCAAAAAGTGCTGCACAACAGAGGTTTACTGCTAAAATTGAAACAAACGAAATATTGTGATATATTTCAATAATAACTACTAATTTTAAGAAGCACATACTGTATATAAGGTATATACATAAACTGAATGTGTATATATATATATATATATATATATATATATATATATATATATATATATATATATATGAACACATTTTTAGCAATAAACACTTTTAATGTGATGCAACAAAAATATGCAATGGAGGTTTTTGTAGATTCATTCATTTCTACCTTCATACTGAGCTTTCAAGCAGAGTCTGATAATTGTTCATCCCTTCTTTGTTGACAGATGGAGAGTGAGATGAAGAGGAGGAAATACTCCACCAGCAGCAACGACTCGGACACCACCGACAGTGAGTGATCAACACTGCATGACGTCTTTACAGATTAAGATCAAATATAGCAAAGTAGTAAATAGTGAGAATTTGCTACTCGCACTCAAAAAAACAAAAAACCCTATTTTTCAAAGACCCCATTTGAGAAAAACAATTTAGTGCAAATGTAAGATGCAATGAGATCTCTATAACAGACTACTTACTGTACATAAAACGACATAAATATCAGCTGTCGCTACGTATCTGACAATTTGACTAGTATAGATTTAATTGCAGTAAACGCATGAAACAGGTGGACTGTGCTAAAAGAAGACATGTCGTAGATCGTGTGCAACAGGTTTATCAACAAAGTTTTGATCATTTAGAGGCCTTCGAGAGTAATAGTGGCTAATGCAATAATTAATCAACAGCTGCTTACAATTATGTGCTAGATGACACGTATTACACGAGAATGAAATCATCTTTCAAAATACATTTTATTGACCTGAATTAAAAAAAAAAAGTTTTTCAACTTTTTTTTTCAATCTCTTGCAGGTCACGTGACCACCTGGTCAGGGTCTTCAAAGAACACAGGGACCAGCAGCACATGGATACGCCATGAGCAGAAGAAACCGTCCGAGGTGAGAAATACGGCTTCATCATTAAACACATCAGATTTTATCATTGATGTCAGCATTTTTTGTAAGAAATAAAAAACTATGTATTAATGAACTGGGTGGATGGTAGGGGTGTGCGATATTTAGGAAAAAATAATGAAATCTCAGTATTTGTTTATTTTTTTTAAGATGATGATAATGAAACAATATTGTGCTGATTGTGTTTTTGTGCTTTTACTGATTTAGGCCTTTCATGGATAGATAAATAGATGATAAATATCACACTAAAACCACCAATAGGTGGCAGCAAGTGCTTGTGTTAATCAGTGATTTGTTTTTTTAATCACTTATTCAAAAGATTCATTCAGTGACTGATTCATTAAGAAGTGAAGCAAGTGACTGTCTTTATGAATGGATCATTGAATCACTGACTCTAATGATTCATACAAAAACAAATTAATTCAGGAATGTAACACTGTAGTGAAACATTCTGATCCAGCTTTGGAACTATTTTCACCTGGCGAAACAATAAAAACAATAAAATGTAACTCGCTCAACATCAACTTATTGTTTGTTGTATTAAATCAATAAAATATTTGTGATTGCGCTCACATGCTGATATTCGGGAAAACAGCACTCTAGCTTGTGTGCCATTTCTGTATCTTCCTATATTATATCATAAATATAAAAAACATAACCCATGCAGGGCTATTTCTTAACTTGAAATACAGCATTCTACTAGGCTTCATCACACAGTCAATGATTTAACATCGTGTTTTTTTTTTTTTTTGCATGAACTCATGCATACTTGATAATGTCGGATCCCACATCATTAAAACAATTATGATAAAAAGTAATGCATTACCCCCAATACTTCAGATGTCTAGATATTACATATGTGTCTGATTTAAAACCACATTTCACACACCAGTGGATGAATTCACGTAACACCCTACGTTTTTTTTCTTGGCAAGCCACCCACTCAAAAAACGTTAACGTTTTACAATTTAATTTTTAAAAGCAGTTGTTTGTATGATTGTATTCTGTGGTGGCATCTTAATATTTCATATTACATGTTCATACATATTTGAGGGTTTAGTTTTTGTGCTTTCTGGCATAAAAATTGCTTTCTAAAACATTGCAAAATATTGAATTTTTGCCTCGGTGCCAGTGAAAATGTCACTAGAGCGAGAAGGGATTGATTCTTGTTGAATGTTTCCAATGTTCTGTTCTTTCAGGTGTTTCGGACCGATTTTATTACAGCCATGAAGTTGCCTGATTCAGCTCAACTGAGCCCAGAGGAGTTTTACTTCCTCTCCGACCCCTGGAGGCAGGAATGGGAGAAGGGTGTTCAGGTGCCAGCTAATGTGGAAGCCATCCCTGAGCCTGTAGTCAGGTGAGAGTCACTCAGTAAATTACAGGCATGGTCTAGACTGATGATTGATCCAAAGAAATCAAGTTAGACAAAAAAATCATTTTTTTAGATGTCAGAGTTAATTTGCATAGTGTTGCACCATATTATGTGTCCCTGCAGCACAGTCCCTGGGGTCTCTGGGGTATATTTGTAGCAATAGACAAAAATACATTGTATGGCTCAAAATTATAGATATTTATTTTTTTGGCCAAAAATCATTAGGATATTACAACCCGAATTCCGGAAAAGTTGGGACGTTTTTTAAATTTTAATAAAATGAAAACTAAAAGACTTTCAAATCACATGAGCCAATATTTTATTCACAATAGAACATAGATAACATAGCAAATGTTTAAACTGAAAAAGTTTACAATTTTATGCACAAAATGAGCTCATTTCAATTTTGATTTCTGCTACAGGTCTCAAAATAGTTGGGACGGGGCATGTTTACCATGGTGTAGCATCTCCTTTTCTTTTCAAAACAGTTTGAAGACGTCTGGGCATTGAGGCTATGAGTTGCTGGAGTTTTGCTGTTGGAATTTGGTCCCATTCTTGCCTTATATAGATTTCCAGCTGCTGAAGAGTTTGTGGTCGTCTTTGACGTATTTTTCGTTTAATGATGCGCCAAATGTTCTCTATAGGTGAAAGATCTGGACTGCAGGCAGGCCAGGTTAGCACCCAGACTCTTCTACGACGAAGCCACCCTGTTGTTATAGCTGCAGTATGTGGTTTTGCATTGTCCTGCTGAAATAAACAAGGCCTTCCCTGAAATAGACGTTGTTTGGAGGGAGGCATATGTTGCTCTAAAACCTTTATATACCTTTCAGCATTCACAGAGCCTTCCAAAACATGCAAGCTGCCCATACCGTATGCACTTATGCACCCCCATACCATCAGAGATGCTGGCTTTTGAACTGAACGCTGATAACATGCTGGAAGGTCTCCCTCCTCTTTAGCCCGGAGGACACGGCGTCCGTGATTTCCAACAAGAATGTCAAATTTGGACTCGTCTGACCATAAAACACTATTCCACTTTGAAATAGTCCATTTTAAATGAGCCTTGGCCCACAGGACACGGCGGCGCTTCTGGACCATGTTCACATATGGCTTCCTTTTTGCATGATAGAGCTTTAGTTGGCATCTGCTGATGGCACGGCGGATTGTGTTTACCGACAGTGGTTTCTGAAAGTATTCCTGTGCCCATTTAGTAATGTCATTGACACAATCATGCCGATGAGTGATGCAGTGTCGTCTGAGAGCCCGAAGACCACGGGCATCCAATAAAGGTCTCCGGCCTTGTCCCTTACGCACAGAGATTTCTCCAGATTCTCTGAATCTTTTGATGATGTTATGCACTGTAGATGATGAGATTTGCAAAGCCTTTGCAATTTGACGTTGAGGAACATTGTTTTTAAAGTTTTCCACAATTTCTTTACGCAGTCTTTCACAGATTGGAGAGCCTCTGCCCATCTTTACTTCTGAGAGACTCTGCTTCTCTAAGACAAAGCTTTTATAGCTAATCATGTTACAGACCTGATATCAATTAACTTAATTAATCACTAGATGTTCTCCCAGCTGAATCTTTTCAAAACTGCTTGCTTTTTTAGCCATTTGTTGCCCCCGTGCCAACTATTTTGAGACCTGTAGCAGGCATTAAATTTTAAATGAGCTAATTAAGTGGATAAAAGTGTAAAATTTCTCAGTTTAAACATTTACTACGTTATCTATGTTCTATTGTGAATAAAATATTGGCTCATGTGATTTGAAATTCCTTTAGTTTTCATTTTATTAAAATTTAAAAAACGTCACAACTTTTCCGGAATTCGGGTTGTAAGTAAAGATCATGTTCCGTGAAGATATTTGTAAATACCTACAGTAAATATATCAAAACGTAATTTTTGATTAGTAATATGCATTGCTAAGAACTTCATTTGTATGACTTTAAAGATATTTTGATTTTTTTTTTTGCTCCCTCAGATTCCAGATTTTTAAATAGTTGCATCTCAGACAAATATCGTCCTCCTAACAAACCACACATCAATGGAAAGCCAGTTTATTCAGCTTTCAGGTGCATCTCAATTAAAAAAAAAAAAGACCCATGATGACTTGTTTTGTGGACCAGGGTCACAAATGTCTCTGTGAAGTGTGCAGCTGTTGCCTTTACAAGAATAGACGCTCAAGAAAATAAATGATGTGCAATTCAATTTTGTAGATACAGATTTATTAATTAATGTAATACATATTTTCAAATGGATTATGAAAATGTAAATAAAAGGAGCTCTAAAAGGTTTTAGCATTTTTACAGCTCTTTTGCTTTAGCCCATCAGTAAATGTTAAATCTGCAAATAAAATGTGAAGGTTCCCTCTGTATCAAGAAAACAAACAAACAACTGCGACTGAAAGCTTGAAAATAACCATATAATAAAACCAATGTACTTTCATTATAAAAAAAACTTGATTGTCGTTTATTTAGTTCTAACAGGTAAGTATTTGCTCCAAACTAACCAAAATAAAAATACTTTGTTTATAACCTCTGCACAGAAAAATAGCAGCATTTGGGATATTTGGTTATCAAAAATCCAATATTTCACATCTCTAGTTTTTACAGTGGTCTCTTATATAAAAAATGTTTAGGGAAAATTAAATTTCTCAGCTGCATGATTCACATTGATTTTTTTAAATTTTATTGAACTATTTTCCCAAAAGTGATAAAGACATGGAAATCACATCTGGATCTCTCAGTCTTTCACTCAACATCCATCTGCTTTCTGTCATTCATGACTTGTGCTTGATGAACCAGCTTATTGTTCAGATTCATAATTAATAGCTTAATTCATTAGTTTGTTCATTTGTTCATCCCTGCTTTTTAGGTTTTAGGCTCAAACTAAGGGTTAGTGTCATCACAATACCAATATCCCAGAAGCCGCTATCAATACTATTGACATTTGATTCTCTATACCATTTTCCAAAGTAATACCTGCTTTAATGCTTTAAGTATACATTTTTGATATAGGAACTGATTGTATTTGTTAATTTTTAATAATTAGTGAACTACTCCCATGTACCTTTGCTTTAGCAGCAGCTGCATGTCAGTAAGTAGGGCTGTGCCGATCACGATCGGCCGATCATTAATGCGCATCTCGACAGTAAAGCCGGTTCTCTAATCAGCGGTAAATTCCCTCAGGTGCGTGATTTCACATAGAGCAGCTGTTACTACACAGAGCCATTGTTAACTGAGAAGATGCACAAATAAACTCTGAAAATGAACGTGGATTTGCACATCCTCTTCCACATCCTATCATAAATGGACAGCACTAAATGCAGGTGTCTCAAATGCTCTTCGAAACCACAGTGAGCTACGTTGCATTTGTGCTTTAATATCGGTTTCAATATCGGTTTCAATATTTTAATATCGGTTTCACTATAACAAGAGTTTCATCTTCAACCGGTTACATGAATTGAGGAAAGAACCGTCTGATCAGAAAACATGACTGATTTCAGTATGCATTGATACCAATCATAATTCACTGTACAAAGGACAAGTTACAATGATATCCTCTGGCTATCAAAGTTATACGACAAATCCTATCCATAGAGCCTTACTTGAATCTGAAACATTCCTTCGAATACTTGATGCATGAAGAATGAGTTTTGTGCTCATTCAAGTGTGCATTTTTTTCCCCAGGATGCTTCCAGAGGTCAATCGAATCCCATTCTTTTCACCGATCCAAGCCAGGGGTCAGTCAGAGTTTGGCTTCGGAGAGCCACATGGTCTCACTGAGTCGTTGAGTTGTTACAATCTTGATGATCTGGATGTGACCTGGCTTGAACTGGTTAATGCTGAATTTAGACAACTAGGTAATATCTGACTCATGTTTCTTTGATGATTTAAGTTTGTTATAGCAAACAGGCCAATAATAGAGTTGAAATTGTATATTTCTTTTTTTTTTTTTAGCTATTTGTTATTTTTTTTATCATTGAGATACCATTATATTTTTTTATTAATATTTAAAATTAGTTTTTATGTTTGTATTTTCTTTTTTTAGTCAATTTTTTTCTTCCTTTTTTTGTTTCCCATTTTAAATTTTCTGGACTCTGTCTTAATGGTTAAATTAAATTGTATTAATCAAAAGCATGTCTAATAATTGAAATCATTAAACTTATACAAGTTAACAGTAATTTATTAATAGTTGACCAAAAATAAAAAAATGTATAGCCCAATTAAATACTTTTTTCTTCTCAAATTCAGTTATTTAGCAAAATTCTGTGTTTTCCATATTATTTTAAATTATGAAATGTATAAATTTTTTACGTTTTTTTTTTGGAAATCAAATGATGGCATAAAAAATTTAACACTTAAATTAAACAAAATGTTAAATTAAACATACCCCCTTTTTTAGCAAATAAAGTGCTTTACTGCTAAAAAATTTAAAACTTAAGAAAATTTGTGTGATTTTATTTCTTTAAAACAGCAGTTTTAATAATTTTAGTAGTAGTAGCAGTAGTAGCAAGATATACATTCTACTGTACAGTATTAATATATTTCGGTCACAATTTCTTCAAGTTAAACCAAACTCTTATTTTGACAAGTTGGCATGAAGAGTTTTGTATGTGTGTGTGTGTATGTGATATGACGGTAGTTTTTCTCAAAAGGGTCATATAGTGACTCTCAGAGCAAATAGATATTGTTCATGTATTTATATACTTACTTTTTGAGACGGCAGATGCTGAAAACAACACGAGCATCACGCGCGTTTCAGTATATGTAGTGAATGAAACCATTCATTCACAAAGAGACGTGCATTCTTTTTGCATTTTAAAATTCAAAGACACTAGTCTATATCGCCATCTGATTTAAGTGTACTGACCATTAAATGCTTTTCTGCATTATTCAGTAAATGCCATTTTTATGACTGAATTTCATGGTTTCATCTCAGAAATCATAGGACCCTATTGTAGTATCAGAAAACCAACAAATACAAGGCTGTTTCCTTTGTGTGTCTCAGCACTTCCAGAGCTGGAGGAGCTGACCATGGAGCAGGTCGTGGTGGAGCTGGAGAACCAGTGTCAGCAGAACATGAAGCAGGCCATCGAGACTGAGGAGGGTCTGGGCATCGAATACGACGAGGACGTGGTTTGTGACGTGTGCCGCTCACCTGAGGGCGAGGACGGCAATGAGATGGTCTTCTGCGACAAATGCAACGTTTGTGTGCATCAGGTATATAATCCTTAATCCTAAAGATTTTAAATAGACGCTAAAGCAGCGGCTGAGATCATTCACTTGTTCACAGTGAATTATTTCCTGGACACTGAATTGCTCGTAGATCACAATGTAGGTGATAGGGAACGATTCAGACACTGTAAATAAAACTTGGGGTTAATGAGGTGAATGACACAGCCTGATCCTGATTTAGGCTCCGGTCCAGAGACAGCAGAGACTGATCCTTCTGATTATGTAACAGTTGTGATTTGTGGAGATTGTTGGTTGTGTTGACAGAAAGCATGTGTTTGTTCCTCCTGCAGGCGTGTTACGGGATCTTGAAGGTGCCGCAGGGTAACTGGTTGTGCCGAACCTGTGCCCTCGGAGTGCAACCCAAATGTCTGCTCTGTCCCAGGAGAGGAGGAGCTCTGAAACCCACACGCAGCGGAACCAAGTGGGTCCACGTCAGCTGTGCCTTATGGATCCCCGAGGTATTGGAAAGAGTCAGTCTGGGAATGGCAGATATAAGCATAGAAGTGTTCAGTTTTAGGATCGCACCAAAATATCAGCTTTCAAAAATTATTCTGTTTCTGACTAAAGAGACAATGGCTGAAAAACTTTTTGGCTCTCTTTTAAAATTATTGTTATTTATTTATTTATTTTTTACATGAGATGGCAGCGTGCACATTAAATTAATCAGTTGTAATCATATGTAAACACTGGCTGTTAATAGCTTGCATTTTAGATGCATGCACCTGCTCTAATGTGTGATGAAATGCACATTTAAAAGGACTGCAAGCATGTTTGTGCCGTAGACTGTTGACAGCGTGATAACAAGCTCTTTTGCATTTGCTTTCCCTAATATTTTTCCTAAAACTTTTGTAATTACACTACCAGTCATACGGTTTTGAACAGTAAGATTTTTAATGTTTTCAAAAGACGTCTCTTCTGCTCACCAAGCCTGCATTTATTTGATCCAAAGTACAGTAAAAACAGTAAAATTTTAAAATTATTTTTTTATTTGTTAAAATAACTGTTTTCTATTTGAATGCATTTTAAAATGTAATTTATTCCTGCAATTTCAAAGCTGGATTTTTAGCATCATTACTCCAGTCGCACGATCCTTCAGAAATCATTCTAATATTCTGATTTGCTGCTCAAAAACATTTATTATGATTATTATTATAATTATTATCCATCCATCCATCTTCTTCCGCTTATCTGGGGCCGGGTCGTGGGGGCAGCAGTCTAAGCAGAGAACCCCAGACTTCCCTCTCCCTAGACACTTCCTCCAGCTCTTCTGGGGGGACACCGAGGCGTTCCCAGGCCAGCCGGGAGACATAGTCTCTCCAGCGTGTCCTAGGTCTTCCCCGTGGTCTCCTCCCAGTGGGACGCGCCCGGAACACCTCCCTGGGAAGGCGTCCAGGAGGCATCCGGAAAAGATGCCCGAGCCACCTCAGCTGACCCCTCTCGATGTGGAGGAGCAGCGGCTCTACTCTGAGCTCCTCCCGGGTGACTGAGCTTCTCACCCTATCTCTAAGGGATCGCCCAGCCACCCTGCGGAGAAAGCTCATTTCGGCCGCCTGTATCTGGGATCTTGTCCTTTCGGTCATGACCCAAAGCTCATGCCCATAGGTGAGAGTAGGAACGTAGATTGACCGGTAAATCGAGAGCTTCGCCTTGCGGCTCAGCTCTTTCTTCACCACAACAGACCGGTACATCGACCGCATTACTGCAGAAGCTGCACCGATCCATCTGTCAATCTCCCGTTCCATCCTTCCCTCACTCGTGAACAAGACCCCAAGATACTTAAACTCCTCCACTTGAGGCAGGAACTCTCCACCAACCTGAAGAGGGCAAGCCACCCTTTTCCGACTGAGGACCATGGCCTCGGATTTGGAGGTGCTGATTCTCATCCCAGCTGCTTCACACTCGGCTGCAAACCGTCCCAGTGCGTGCTGAAGGTCCTGGCTTGATGAGGCCAACACGACAACATCATCCGCAAAGAGCAGAGACGAAATTGTGTTGTCACCAAACCTGACCCCCTCCGGCCCCTGGCTGCGCCTAGAAATTCTGTCCATAAAAATCATGAACAGAACCGGCGACAAAGGGCAGCCCTGCCGGAGTCCAACACGCACCGGGAACAAGTCTGACTTACTGCTGGCAATACTAACCAAGCTCCTGCTCCGGTCGTACAGGGACCGGATAGCCCTTAGCAAAGGGCCCCGGACCCCATACTCCCGGAGCACCCTCCACAGGCCGCCGCGAGGGACACAGTCGAATGCTTTCTCCAAATCCACAAAGCACATGTGGACTGGTTGGGCAAACTCCCATGAACCCTCCAGCACCCTGTAGAGGGTATAGAGCTGGTCCAGTGTTCCACGGCCTGGACGAAAACCACACTGTTCCTCCTGAATCCGAGGTTCTACTATCGGCCGGATTCTCCTCTCCAGTACCCTGGCATAGACTTTCCCAGGGAGGCTGAGAAGTGTGATCCCCTTGTAGTTGGAACACACCCTCCGGTCCCCCTTCATAAAAAGAGGGACCACCACCCCGGTCTGCCATCCCAGAGGCACTGTCCCCGACTGCCACGCGATGCTGCAGAGGCGTGTCAGCCAAGACAGCCCCACAACAGCGTTGGTAGGGCACTGCTTCCCTCTCCTGAGGCGCCGGACGGTTTGCCAGAATCTCTTCGAGGCCGACCGATAGTCCTTCTCCATGGCCTCACCGAACTCCTCCCAGGCCCGAGTTTTTGCCTCCACAACCACCCGGGCTGCAGTCCGCTTGGCCTGCCGGTGCCTGTCAGCTGCCTCAGGAGTCCCACAAGCCAACCAGGCCCGATAGGACTCCTTCTTCAGCTTGACGGCATCCCTTACTTCCGGTGTCCACCACCGGGTTCGGGGATTGCCGCCTCGACAGGCACCAGAGACCTTACGGCCACAGCTCCGAGCGGCCGCTTCGACAATGGAGGTGGAGAACATGGTCCACTCGGACTCAATATCTCCAGCCTCCCTCGGGATCCGGTCGAAGCTCTGCCGGAGGTGGGAGTTGAAGATCTCTCTGACAGGAGACTCGGCCAAACGTTCCCAGCAGACCCTCACAGTACGTTTGGGTCTGCCGAGTCTGTCCAGCTTCCTCCCCCGCCATCGGATCCAACTCACCACCAGGTGGTGATCAGTTGACAGCTCCGCCCCTCTCTTCACCCGAGTGTCCAAGATATACGGCCGGAGGTCGGATGAAACGACCACAAAGTCGATCATCGACCTACGGCCTAGGGTGTCCTGGTGCCACGTGTACTGATGGACACCCTTATGCTTGAACATGGTGTTCGTTATGGACAAGCTGTAACTAGCACAGAAGTCCAATAACTGAACACCGCTCAGGTTCAGATCAGGGGGGCCGTTCCTCCCAATCACGCCCCTCCAGGTGTCACTGTCGTTGCCCACGTGGGCGTTGAAGTCCCCAAGTAAAACGACGGAGTCCCCAGTCGGAGCACTTTCCAGCACCCCTCCCAGAGACTCCAAGAAGGCCGGGTACTCTGCACTGCCGTTCGGCCCGTAGGCACAAACGACAGTGAGAGACCTATCCCCGACCCGAAGGCGCAGGGAAGCAACCCTCTCGTTCACCGGGGTAAACTCCAACACAACACATGAGGTGACGTTCCACGTCCCTAGAGCTAGTTTCCGTGTCCAGGGATCGGGCTGTCGAGGCCCCCGCCTTCGACTGCCGCCCGATTTACTAAGCACCGGCCCCTTACGGCCCCTCCTGTAGGTGGTGAGCCCACGGGAAGGCGGCCCCACGTCGCTCCTTCGGGCTGAGCCCGGCCGGACCCCGTGGGGGGAGGCCCGGCCACCAGGCGCTCGCTTACGAGCCCCAAACCCGGGCCTGGCTCCAGGGTGGGGCCCCGGCTGGGCCATACCGGGCGACGTCACGGTCCTATGATTTGATCTCTTCATAAGGGTTTTCTGAACCGCTCTTAGTCTGACCCGTCGCCTAGGACCTGTTTGCCTTGGGAGACCCTACCAGGGGCATATAGCCCCGGACAACATAGCTCCTAGGGTCATTCGGGTACTCAATCCCCTCCACCACGTTAAGGTGGCAGTTCAAGGAGGGGATAATTATTATTATTATTATTATTATTATTATGTCGAAAACAGCGGAGTAGAATTTTCTTCAGGTTTCTTCAATGAACAGAAAGTTAATTAGAAAATCATTTGAAATGTAAATCTTTTGTTACATTATGCATGTCTTTATGATCACTTTTGATCAATTTAAAGCATCCTTGCTAAATAAAAGTATCAATTTATTTACTTTCTCTCCCAAAAAAAGAAAAACATTATACTGACTCCAAGCTTTTGAATTGTATAGCGTGTTATGTAACAAAAGTTTTTTTTAATTTCACCTGCATTTTTCTCTCAAATGCCCGTCGTCATTTAATCCTTACTTAAAGTAGCATTTATAAGCATATTGCTGCTGTTCCATAAGCGCCATCTGCTGGCAGACAGCGAATCTGCATCTCATTCAGCCTGTCGCTGTTTCATTCAAATATGTTTCATATAGTATAGTTACACAAATCTAAAGTCAGACACTTCTGTTCTGTGTGTCCAGCTGAGTCATGTAATTTCAGCTCAGCTTAGAATGCTTTAATGATGCAAGATTAATCTAAACGCAGTCCGCTGTGAACACCTTTCCTAGCCCTTGTGTATAGTGTTAATGTCTGGCTTTGATTCCAGTCTCCAGGGCCGCCTCTAGCCCTTTGGTTGCCCTAGGTGAGATTGAGTTTTGCGCCCCCCAGGCTGAGTATCCCTGGTCTCAGTGGTCTGTGTTTCACTGGGACCTGGAGTGCTAGATGTGGCCCCTTCACCTGCAACAGCCAGATCAGTGGTGTTAAATTAAATTGTAACCATGTAGGATATCAGCGAAGTTACGTTTGCTAGTAATACGTACATTGCTTAATTTGTAAACTGCGAGGTACCGGAACAAAGCGGGGTAACGGAGCACTCGCGCAGTCACATTGGTGACCAGTTTAAGTAATTAAGAGCGTGCATCAGTTGCTTTTATAGGGTCTGTAAGGTCATGAATAACATGGAAATGCCATGCGATTTTAAAATAACAATTTCCAGGCCTAAAAACTTTTCTGAGGGGGACTATATGTGTCGCATGGTTTTAATAAATCTCGTAGCTTTCAAGTTTAGAATTAGGGAAATTCCTGCATTTATTCCACATAGCTTGTAGGTTTGAATAATAAAATAAATCCACACAAAGTCGAAGATTAAATCAGACATTTGAATCCATGAACTCTCTCAGAGCGCGCTTCTCATCAGCGCATCAGTGACCTGCACGCTGCCATACAAGACTCACTCGCATTTCAGGACAGCTGACAGAACTGTCACTTGACTAATCGGGTCATTGTTGAATTGTCATAAAAATGTATAATAATTTGCACACCTTTTTAAGAATTTTAAGCCATTTGGTACTCACGCGCTCCAAAGGCTGTATTATGTGCCCTCACAGTCACATCCAAAGCTCGGGCGTATCAAGCCACCTCGCGAGTATTATATAAGAGTTATTTTCCATAGTTTGTTGAGTTTAAGCAACAAAATACAAACAATATGATGTCTGATGGGTGTTGACAAATAAAACAGTTTCATGGCACACTCTAATAAAATACAGGGGGAAAAAGAAAATAGGGGGAACAAATCAATAATTAAACAACACTGCTTCGTCAGTGTTGGTGTTGTATCAGACACTTGCAATTAACATGAAAAACAAGCTCAAATGGAGTTAACAAGGTCTTTGGCCAGCGAATGAGGAGATCTGTGTTTTGTCCGCATCTGGTATATATATATATATATATATATATATATATATATATATATATATATATATATATATACACACATGCACATGCACACGCGCACACACACACGCACACACACACACAGGTGCTGGTCATATAATTAGAATATCATCAAGAAGTTGATTTTTTCACTAATTCCATTCAAAAAGTGAAACTTGTATATTATATTCATTCATTACACACAGACTGATATATTTCAAATGTTTGTTTATTTTAATTTTGATGATTAGAACTGAAAACTAAGGAAAATCCCAAACTCAGTATCTCAGAAAAATTAGAATAATACTTAAGACCAATACAAAGAAAGGATTTTTAGAAATCTTGGCCAACTAAAAAGTATGAAAATGTGAAGTATGAGCATGTACAGCACTCAATACTTAGTTGTGGCTCCTTTTGCCTGAATTCCTGCAGCAATGCGGCGTGGCATGGAGTCGATCAGTCTGTGGCACTGCTCAGGTGTTATGAGAGCCCAGGTCGCTCTGATAGTGGCCTTCAGCTCTTCTGCATTCTTGGGTCTGGTATATCGCATCTTCCTCTTCACAATACCCCATAGATTTTCTATGGGGTTAAGGTCAGGCGAGTTTGCTGGCCAATTAAGAAACAGGGATACCATGGTCCTTAAACCAGGTACTGGTAGCTTTGGCACTGTGTGCAGGTGCCAAGTCCTGTTGGGAAATGAAATCTGCATCTCCATAAAGTTGGTCAGCAGCAGGAAGCATGAAGTGCTCTAAAACTTCCTGGTATACGTCTGCATTGACCTTCGACCTCAGAAAACACAGTGGACCAACACCAGCAGATGACATGGCACCCCAAACCATCACTGACTGTGGAAACTTTACACTGGACCTCAAGCAACGTGGAGTGTGTGCCTCTCCTCTCTTCCTCCAGACTCTGGGACCCTGATTTCCAAAGGAAATGCTAAATTTACTTTCATCAGAGAACATAACTGTGGACCACTCAGCAGCAGTCCAGTCGTTTTAGAAGCGAGATGCTTCTGACACTGTCTGTTGTTCAAGAGTGGCTTGACACAAGAAGTGCGACAGCTGAAACCCATGTCTTGCATACGTCTGTGTGTAGTGGTTCTTGAAGCACTGACTCCAGCTGCAGTCCACTCTTTGTGAATCTCCCCACATTTATTAATGGGTTTTGTTTCATAATCCTCTCCAGGGTGCGGTTATCCCTATTGCTTGTACTATTTTTTCTACTACATCATATCTTCCCTTCGCCTCTATTAATGTGCTTGGACAGAGAGCTCTGTGAACAGCCAGCCTCTTTTGCAATGACCTTTTGTGTCTTTCCCTCCGATGGCCTGATATCGATGGTCGTCTTCTGGACAACTGTCAAGTCAGCAGTCTTCCCCCATGATTGTGTAGCCTACAGAACTAGACTGAGAGACCATTTAAAGGCCTTTGCAGGTGTTTTGAGTTAATTAGCTGATTAGAGTGTGGCACCAGGTGTCTTCAATATTGAACCTTTTCACGATATTTTAATTTTCTGAGATACTGAGTTTGGGATTTTCCTTAGTTGTCAGTTATAAACATCAAACTTAGATAATAGAAATAAACATTTGAAATATATCAGTCTGTGTGTAATGAATGAATATAATATACAAGTTTCACTCTTTGAATGGAATTAGTGAAAAATCTACTTTTTGATTATATTCTAATTATATGGCCAGCGTGTGTGTATGTGTGTATATGTATATATATGTGTGTGTATATATATATATATATATATATATATATATATATATATATATATATATATATAATTTTTTTTTTTTTTTTGCCTACAAAACTACCACTGGCTCTGCACCCATTTACCTAAATTTGTTACTTCAGACTTATGTGCCCTCTAGAAGCTTGCGTTCTGCAAGTGAACGTCGCTTGATTGTGTCATCCCAAAGAAGCACAAAGTCTTTTTTACGGACTTTTAAATTAAATGTTCCTCCTGGTGGAATGACCTCCCCAACTCAATCCCAGCAGCTGAGTCCTTAGCCATCTTCAAGAATCGGCTTAAAACACATCTCTTCCATCTTTATTTGACCCTTTAACTTTAACACTCACTATTTTAATTCTATTCTATTCTAATCTTTTTGTATTCTATTTTCTTTCATTTATTATGCAATTGTATGTGTGTGTGTGTGTGTGTGTGTGTGTATGTGTAAAGATCTCTATCACTAGCTCGCTCTATTCTTTTTTTTATTCTATCTGTTTTTTTATTTATTATATTATTTAAAATCCCATGCTAGGTGTACTGTGTTAACCTAACTGAGACTTGTTATAGCACTTATATATCATTGCTCTTTTTGTTGTTTTTGATTGCTTCCACTGTCCTCATCTGTAAGTCGCTTTGGATAAAAGCGTCTGCTTAATGAATAAATGTAAATGTAAAATGTAAATATACACACAAAATTAAGTTCATTGGTTATTAATTCCATATTGATTTTGATTATTTGTTCGGACATAGTTGAATTGAATTTCATTTTGATTGATAAAAGATGCAATAAAGGAAATCATGCCCTAAATGCTACAGAACTAATTCACACTTATTCATCTGCAAGGCGCTTTGCCTTTGACATGAAACTTGTAATTAGCATGCAACAATGGACTAATTCTTATTGAAATATTTCCTCCGTTCTCTTTATTTATTGGCGGATGATTGAAAGGAAAGCTTTTCAGATGGAAATTTGAACTTGTTCAATCAGGTGGAGGGCAAGATGTCTTTGTAAAGGAGGGCTCGATTTTTACGTGCAGGAAGCTGGTGAATATTTCAGTCAATGGAGGACAAAAGCAGAATTGACAGGAAGAAGGGGATTCGAAGAGGGAATTCTAAAAATCCTGGTCAAAATGATTATTCCATTAACGTTTAGAAAAGCTAAAGAGTGAGGCAGTGACAATGACAGAATGACAGTGATGTAGAGAGCCACAAAAGCAAGTGAAAAGACTCACAGAAATCATGTAAAGGGCTGATGAATAAACTGAACCGAGCACATTTCATCTTTAACACTTTTGGGAGAATTGGGAGAAATACTGTACGGTAACTCCTTGACAGGCTTCGTGAGACTCGCCTGTTTTTAGAGAATTGAATTTGAAACTAAGACACAGCTCAAGATGCAGAAGTGCCACTTATTGTCCCAATTGTAGACTCTGCTTTAGATCATGTGTCTTAGTTAACTAGGTAGCTTTTCTTCTGTCTAGATTTAACCAGTAAAATCACATAATACAATGTTACCCAATGCAACTACATTTATTTAGTAATAGTTTACATTTTATTCTTTGGGTAACACTTTGTTTTCCTTTTTAAAGCAACAATTCTCACTATTAAGTAGTTGCTTAACTAGCATGCCTATTCCTAGCATATTGTCAGTTTATTAATACTTAATCTAAAATATGCTCATGCAATATGAGACATTAATATGTGCTTTGTTATTTTGCAATAAAGCACAAAATCTAATTTTGTTGTCACACGCTGTTTCAGAATTTTATATATATATATATATATATATATATATATATATATATATATATATATATATATATATATATATATATATATATATATATATATATATATATATATATATATATATATATATATATATATATATATTATTGCGACCAACTTGACTTTTTATGATGGCCTGATGGCCCCTTTTTATGACTTTTTGAGGTTTTGTAAAATTTTCTTGACTTTTCCAAGATTTGGTTTTTCATAATTTTGTTTATTTTCATGACTTTTGGCAATTTGATTCACTTTCATTAGTTTTTAAAGAGTTTTTCGAGATTTTATTCCATTTATGACTTTTTTTTTTTTTTTAATGCCTTTTGGCTATTTGGTTAATTTTCATGACCTTTAAAATATTTATTCATTTTCATGAATTTTTCAAGGTTTCGTTCATTTTCATGATAATATTCATGTTTCTTTTCTTGAGGTTTTTGAGGTTTTGTTACATTTTCATAACTTATGATTTTATTCAAGATTCGTGACTTTTTTTTAAGTTTTAGTAAAATTTTCATGACTTTTTCATGGTTTTGTTCTTTTTTATGACTTTTACGAGATTGTTTCCTTAGGTCGAAATCTTGTTCATTTTTCACAATTTCATTTATTTTTCATGACTTATTCATGATTTGGTTTGTTTTCAAGAGGTTTTTTTATTTTAAAAAAGTACTGTGTATATTGAATGGGTACTTTTAAAGAGACTGTCTCAAGATGGAGCGATCAGTTTCATTGCAACAAATTTTTTTCTTTAGAATAAAGCCCTTGAGATGCATCATCTCGTTTTCTAGGGGGTCCTATTACACAAGAGTCCAAAAACATAACACAAAACAAACAACCATCTTGAGTAAGAAAATAAGAAGACAATTGCCCCGTTTCCACCGCAGGAACTTTACCCAGGAACTAGGGACTTTGGCCTGGTACTCTGTGTGTTTCCACCGCAGGAACCAGGAACTAAATAAAGTTCCGGGTAAAAAAATGCCCCTCAGAAAGTCCCTGCTGGCGAGGTGGTACTTTTTCAAAGTTACTGAACTTTCGGGGGCGGGACCTGGCCGCTAAACATCCTGATTGGTTGAGTTCACGCAGCATTGGTTGAGTTCAACCACCATTAACCGGATCAACATTTTCAAAATATTACTGTTATTGTGTCATGAAATGTAATTTTAAAAGTATTTCAGGCGAGAATGTAGTTGTTTAAAACTCAAATCTGTGGTTTATTTATTAAGACAGCGCCTATTTAAAAATGTGTTTCGCCGATCTCAGAGACGGTCAGCTCGACGCGATCAGCGGGAGATCAGTGATCATCTATCCGCCGAGAAGCAGCCTCACCTCGGCTAGACCTTCTGATATGTGCCGCTGGCTCTGATGTCTCTTTAGTGGTTAAACATAAAATATAATTCAGCTGCGGGGTAAATCTAACAGGTTTTCTTTGGTCTGTATTCAATTTATCTATATGTTAAAATGAAAATAAAAAAGGCAAATTTATATAATATTTCGTTTCATTGTAATGGCTGTATACATATATATATATATATATACACACACACACACACACACACACACACACACACATATCCCTGAACTAAGTACATTTCTGCAGCTGTTCTTATGTTAAAATGAAAACGAAAGGAGGCAGTGGTATTTGATATCCTATTTCTTTTTATTGTAAATATACAGAGAGGAAAATTGCAGTAGCCATGGTCAGCTGACTGAAGTTATCAAGTACGCTGCTGTTTACAGATTTACCGGACTTGCTAGTCGCGGACATAACACTCCAGAGAAGAATGCACAAAGTCTGAACTACCGAGGAGGATGCACGCCCAAAATCAGCGTACTTTTGTATTGAGAAACGCTCGCAGACCTACGTCACCAGTCTATTTGCCTAATCTTCCCGGTACTTTACACCGCGGTGGAAACGCAGAAAGCAACAGGTCTGGGGGGAAAAAAGTTCCTGGTACAAATGTTCCGGGTAATTTCGGTGGAAACGCGGCAAATGTCAGTTCCCATCCCTAATCTGATCACATATGATGTGTTAACTGGGCTGAAGTGATTTCCTGCCTTGTGCTGTTTCCATGTTATCAAAGGTGAGCATTGGCTGCCCTGAGAAGATGGAGCCAATCACTAAAGTGTCCCACATCCCGGCCAGCCGCTGGGCCTTGTCCTGTGGTCTGTGTCGTGAACACACAGGCACATGTATACAGGTGAGAGACATGCTGCTTTTGAACACTTCACACATGTAAAGAGCAGAATAAGCTTTAATGTAGTTTCTTTTCAAAGTAAGAAAGGATGATATGCATTAAAGTCTAGTCAATTTGCTTTGAAAAACTGGCACAAAAGTAAAATGGGTTACCTGAATCTGGATCGCAAAACATGGGATTTCCAGATCCATCTCATTCTGATCCAGATTAAACTTCTTGAACAACTGGCCCCTGGTTATGACAACCCTTACAAAAAAAAAAGTTTATTTTATTAAGTATACTGAAGTGAAGTTTTAGTATATTTAAGTTAACTTTACGTAATAAGTATACGAATATCAGTGTACTTGTAGTATACTTTTAAGTGTACTATTTCAATACTTCTTGGGACTAAATTGGCCCACTTTCTAGTATAGAAAAAGTATAGTTTTAAGTGTAACCTTAGTCAACTTGAGTACACATCTAGTTTACATCTATGTTTTAGTTTGTATTGTAACTATAGTAAAAGTGAACTTTTAGCTATCCTGATAGTTTACTAATTAAATATACGTGAATTACTTAATTACTAAATACATATTACATACTGCAGTTTTTGTAAACTTTAGAGTATAGTCTCAGTAAACTACTAGTTTATTAGTTTTATACAGAAAGTATACTCAAGTTTTCTTTAAGTAAATGTTACGTCTTCAAGTATACTACTATGTCCCTAGTTAGGTATTACTTTGTATATATTTTCTTATATGAATATCTGAACATACAAACATCAAAAGAAAGTTCGATCTGCTTATAAACAATAAAATTTTATCCTAGCGTCATGCATTCTTTTTTATAAACACTTGAATGTGGGAAAGTTTCATGAAAAATAATAAATAAACAATATTTTGCACAAAAAGTTGAAAAAAGACTTTGAATTGGATTCACAGTGATAATCAAAACTTGAATGGATTCGATTAACTACCCAAAGCTTGACAGTCATTATTACCTCTTGATGGGTTGACATTTTATTCCATAACATTACACCGTTTTGATGCTGTTTTATGTCTGATGATCGTGTTAGATTACATGTGGAAACATCTGTTGTTGTTGGTTTCTTCTTCACATTTGTTTAGGAAATTCTGTACAGAAGGTGTGTTATAGCGCCCCCTACCATATAACAATAAAAACATGGACACGGAGCACAAGTATAGCTCAAATATATTTAGATTTTTTCGAAAAGTTTTTTTTTTGTATATTTCTGAGAAGTAAATAAAGCACATTTCTTAGAAGTACATAAAAGGTTGACTGAAAGTGTACTTTACTTTTTGTTTAAAAGTATACTAATAGCACACTTGAATAAACCTCTTTGTGAACCAGATCTCTAAACATGCCGTGTGTCTTACACAGTGCTCCATGCCATCCTGCATCATGGCCTTCCACGTGACCTGTGCGTTCGACCACGGACTGGAGATGTGCACCACACTGGCAGAGAACGACGAGGTTTGCTTCAAATCGTACTGTCTAGAGCACAGCAGCGTCTTGCGCTCCAAAAACGGCGGGAATGTGGACAGACCCGAAACACACCACGCTGTCTCCGATCTGTCGGCGACACATTTGGATCGTTTGAAGCAGGACCAAGCAGAACAGGAGAAAGCCAGCCAACGCAAGCAGAAGCTGCAAGAGCTTGAAGATGAGTTTTATAGATTCGTGGACCCCAAGGAAGTCGCAGAAAGCCTTTCTCTGCCAGACGCTCACGTGGACTTCCTCTTCCAGTACTGGAAGCTGCGACGAAAGGCCAACTTTAACCAGCCACTGGTGGCCATCAAGAGAGATGAGGTGGACAATCTGGCCCAGCAGGAGCAGGATGTTTTATATCGCCGTCTGAAGCTCTTCACTCACTTGCGTCAGGATCTCGAGAGGGTGAGTATAGCTGCCCTTTTCTCACATGTTCTCATCTGCCAAGCTGTCAATGATTGTTTGTGACTTGATTTAGAGCTGCATGATTCTGGACAAATTGACAAACGCAATTTTTTTTGTCTCGAATAGAGCTCACAATTCTTCCATGATTCTGAATTAAACTAAATAATGTGTGACAAAACATTTAATATTTAATAAAAAAATGTAATGTTTAGTTATCACTGAAGGAGAAGAATCTGGGGATCCAATGGTGAAATGCTAGCTTGTATAGCCTGATGGCCCCGCTCCTTCAGGCAGGCTTCGTCACCATAGGCTCGTGCTGCATCGCTGCCAAGCCATTGGTTCGTTTTTATTACTGCATGATAGGGCTGCACGATGTGTCGTTTAAGCATCGATATCGCGATGTACGAATCCACGATAGTCACATCGCAGGATGTGCGATGTAGGCTGTCGTAGTTGATCCGTTATTCATTAACTGTACGGGCCAGCTACTCCCCTGCCCTTGACAGTGTGATTCGCGGATTAATTGCACAGCTTAACGAGCGCGCGAGAGAGACAGAGCGCGCGAGAGAGACAGAGAGAGAGAGCGCGCGAAAGAGACAGAGAGAGAGAGCGCGCGAGAGAGACAGAGAGAGAGAGCGCGCGAGAGAGACAGAGAGAGAGAGCGCGCGAGAGAGACAGAGAGAGAGAGCGCGCGAGAGAGACAGAGAGAGAGAGAGAGCGCGCGCGAGAGAGAGACAGAGAGAGAGAGCGCGCGAGAGAGAGACAGAGAGAGAGAGCGCGCGAGAGAGAGACAGAGAGAGAGAGCGCGCGAGAGAGAGACAGAGAGAGAGAGCGCGCGAGAGAGACAGAGAGAGAGAGAGAGAGAGACAGGGAGAGAGAGAGAGCGCGTGCGCGAGAGAGAGACAGACAGAGAGTACATTAGAAGTACCATCAATGTTTATAGAAATGTATATGGATTTATTTTGCATGTAATTTTTTTTTTCTTATGAATATGTATTTTTGTTTTGTTTGTTTCTATTCTGCTATGTACAATGCTTTGGCAATATGTACCTTTGTATGTCATGCCAATAAAGCAATATGAATTGAATTGAGAGAGAGAGAGAGAGAGAGAGAGAGAGACCGAGAGAGAGCGAGCCGTTTTCAAACAACACGAAATGAGAATGTAAGTGTGCTCACCCCATTTTTGTTTGTAAGAAAAAATATTGCAATATATATCGCAGAAAAATAAAATATCGCAATGTTATTTTTTCCCAATATCGTGCAGCCCTACTGCACGAACCAATGGCCGAGCAGTTTCACTGCGTTATTTAAAGGCTTCAGTCATTAGAGAAAAATGAGTTTTCCCAAAGCATCTTAAAGGGATAGTTCACCCAAAAATCTAAATTATGTCATTAATAACTCACCTTCATGTCGTTCCAAACCCGGGAGACCTCCGTTCATCTTTGGAACACAGTTTAAGATATTTTAGATTTAGTCCGAGAGCTCTCAGTCCCTCCATTGAAAATGTGTGTACGGTCTACTGTCCATGTCCAGAAAGGTAAGAAAAACATCATCAAAGTAGTCCATGTGACATCAGACGGTCAGTTAGAATTTTTTGAAGCATCGAAAATACATTTTGGTCCAAAAATAGCAAAAACTATTACTTTATTTAGCAATGTCTTCTCTTTCGTGTCTGTTGTGAGATAGTTCAAAACAAAGAAGTTTGTGATATCCGGTTCGCGGACGAAAAATTTTATGTAACCGGATCTTTTTTAACCAGTTCACCAAATCGAACTGAATCGTTTTAAACGGTTCACGTCTCCAATACGCGTTAATCCACAAATGACTTAAGATGTTACATTTTTTTAATGTGGCTGACACTCCCTCTGAGTTCAAACAAACCAATATCCCGGAGTAATTCATTTACTCAAACAGTACACTGACTGAACTGCTGTGAAGAGAGAACTGAAGATGAACACTGAGCCCAGCCAGATAACAAACGAAAGATTGACTCTTTCACGAGTCAAGAACCGTTTCTCTCAGACACGTCCGATTCGAGAACTGAGGAGCTGATGTAACGAATGCACACAGGAAACGAGAGATCTAATCGCAGTATTTAATGGGGAATCCAAAATCACATCCAAAAAACAGGCAAGGGGTCATAACAACAAAAACAGTCCAGAAACAAGAAAAACACGAGAAAGCAGGGTGACGGAAAACAAGGACTCCATGAAACAGAGACAGGCTGGTATATATAGACAGGTGCAAACGATGAAAGTGGAGACAGCTGAGCGCAATTAACAGGTGTGCAATTAACAGTGATGAATGGGACAAAGGCTTGTGGGAAATGTAGTGCCTGCAGTGGGGTGACTATGGGGATGTGAGACCACTAGTGGACACCCAGGGAAACACAGACCAGACACTGACAGCTGATGATACTGTGCATGTGTGATTCAGTGTGAAGCAGACTGACACACAGAGCGTCTGAACTGAACTGATTCTTTTGGTGATTAATTCTGAACTGATTCTGTGCTAATGTTATGAGTGCGGGTAAACCGAAAGCTTGAATCAATGGCAATCATCGCCAATGACGCCATTACGTCGAGCGCAAAAGAAGCGGTAAACCATTTTCTTCAACCAGTTTATTGAATCGAACGGTCCAAAAGAACTACTGGTGATCCGAAAACCGATGCAACCGGTTCTTGACTCGTGAACGAGTCAGTCTTTTGTTCGTTATCTGGCTCGGCTTGGTGTTCATCTTCAGTTCTCTCTTCACAGCAGTTCAGTCAGTGTACTGTTTGAGTAAATGAATTACTCCGGGATATTGGTTTGGTTGAACTCAGAGGGAGTGTCAGCCACATTAAAAAAGTTAACAGCTTAAGTCATTTGTGGATCAATGCTTATTGGAGACGCGAACCGTTTCAAATGATCAGGTTCTATTTGGTGAACTGGTTCAAAAAGATCCGTTACATCGAATGAATCGCTCGCGAACCGGATATCACTACACTGCAGTGTAGTGTTGTCACGATACTAGAATTTCTAACTTCGATACGATACCTTGAAAAATATCGATATTCGATACCACAGAGAAAAAAAACTGCCACAATATTAAGGGGTTATTTTTTTATTTAAAGCTAAATATAACAAGTCTAGAACATATATTTTACATTAACAAAAATGTCCTGAGGTAGTGCACTTGTTCAAAAGCCTCTCAGATTGCATTACATTCAAAAACCAATAAAGTGCAAGTAAAAAAAGTGCAATCTTTTGTATTTCCAAGTAAAATCAAATCACAATGTCAACAAACGATACTTAAACTTCAAGCAAAAACAAAATCAGTGCAATCTTATGCATCAAGTATCAAATTAGTAAACAAAATAATTAAATGGAATCTGTTGCTGCAGTTTTATGCAGATTTTCTCTACAGAGGTGAGTGAGATTGACACCCATTACTGTATCCTACAGTTGATTTGCAACTTTCAGATTTTGAGCTAGGAACACCAGCATGTCACTGTGCTCCTCTGTAAGTCGTGCCCTTCTTGCACCGCAAATGAGCCCTGATGTACTAAATACACGCTCTGAAGCTGAACTTGAAGCAGAGATACACAGATACTTCTTAGCAAACTGGGCAAGGTGAGGTAAAGTTGTCTCATGTGTCCTCCACCATGTGAGTGGGTCCTCTCCTGCACTGATTTCAGGCATCTTTTCATATACTGAAAACTCATTTTTGAGTTCTGTTTCTGCACCCTCATCTTCTCTGGATGAATAACCCTCTCCATGTTCACTCTTTTTTCCCCTCTGTATGTTTGCTAACAGACTCTTCAGATCTGATTTAGTTTTGAGCATTGCTCATCGGTCATAAAAGCTGGAGTCTAAGGGTTTTTGGGGCCTGGAGATGTTTTGTCATGCCCTGACATTTGTGCTTTTTTCAGTTTCTTATAAATATCTAAATGGGTAAAGTCTAATCTCACTGTAATCAGCACAAACTGGGCTATAATAATATGTGAAATGCATGCATGTACATGATTGTATTTTTGAGAAAAAAAATGTTATGCGTGGTTAGTGAAAAACTAAAAATGTTAAATCACTTGAATAAGGCAAAAAAACACATAAAGAACAATGGTTCCCGGGATTTTTGAGAACTGGAGCTTGTAGCCTAGAATTTTTCTTTCTAAATGATGTGAAAATCATCTTGTTTACTCACTCACAGAGAACAATATATTGATTTAAATTTTCTAAGACACTTTTTGTTGGTAAAAGTCATATGCGAGTAGGCATCAACTATCATTAATATCATTGTGATTTACACCTGAGAAGACAAAGGCCTGCATAATGAGCCACATAATGAGCTGCATAATGAGCTGCATAATGAGCCATTCAGTCATCTGTGCCACTGTGAGTGAGGAGTTACAAGAAAGAATGTGAAGACAAAATAAATCTATATAATTTTATGTTTGTAGTTTATTTAGAATATATTTAATTATCCCACAACATACTTTAATATCCACTTGGGGGAGCAGTTAAACAGTTTATTAGAAACAATCAAAGCTGACTTTCAAACAAATTGTTGCATCATTACTCCAGTCACACAATCCTTCAGAAATCCTTTTAACAATCTTATTTTCTACAAAAAAAAACATTTATTGTTGTTACTATTATCATTATTATTATTATTAATGTTGAAAAGAGCTAAGAATATTTTTTGGGTTTTTTAGGATTTATATTGTTATTGAAACTTAATAATGTTTCACTTGATTATATATTTAGTCAGGAATTATAGTTTGGAAAAAGTCTAACTAGTAAAATGTTTACACGTTATGTGAAAACTAGTACAAGTATATAAATAAATAAAAAGAGACTTACTCATGTTTATGATCTCTGCTGAATAAAGTGCTTCATTCTTTTTTTCTGAGGAAATCCATTTCTCAAATCCTCAACCACATCACATCTTTTTGGGGTGAATTATGTGTTATTCCTCTCATCGCGAAGCAAACAGTAAAATAAAATCTTGAAGAACAGTCTAGCTGCTTTTTCTTCTGTTATGGGCGTATTCAAGCCGCGCGCTTCAGTTTGAATCTGAATAGCGCGTTCGGCGCGGGGGCGTGGTCACATTAGATATAATGAAGGGAGACATGAAAAACAGACATCGCGTTGTTTTTAATATGGATTACTTTATCACAGAATATCTGTTTTCGGCGGCACTTGTTTAGTTTAAAAGTAGACATGTCAAGCTTTCTATAGATATCTCTCTCATGTCTCTTCGTTGAGTATTCACGGAGTTACAGTTCATTTTAATGACGTGTTTGTAAATAAAGATCAGCGCAGACAAAGGCTGCAGACAGCACACCTTGTTTGTTATCTTTATTTTATAAGTGCACAAAGTTTTGTTGTTATTATGTCTGTATCCAAAAAAAGTAGACCCTTTACAGATTCGATTGATGTATTGCTCTTATCTGTACGATTAAAACTGAAAGTGTAATTTAAGTTCTTTTCGGGGTTATCGGGAGAAAATGACTTAAAGCGCGTATCCGCGTTAATCGACTTCAGAGGGTTAATACATTAACGTTATTTGATGAACAGATTTAAACGCAAACGTGCGTGCATCACACGCGAAAACAGTGCTCACTGGATCGACATGAAGTCGTCAAGTCACCTTTATTTATATAGTGCTTTTAACAATACAGATTGTGTCAAAGCTCTTAACAGTATCAAATTGGAGGATCGAGTGTCAGTAATGTATAATAATAAATCCAACCTCGAGAAATTCTTTATACAGATCCGAATGTCGGTCTCTCATGTGCTTTGCTATATTAGTGGTGTTAGCGCCTTTTGTTAGCACTGTTCTGTAGCATCTCTTGCATATTGGCTTGCTTGTGTCCTTCGGCTTTCCATGTTCATTTGCCTCATATGCAAAATATTTCCAGATAGCACTCCTGCTGTGTTCCTTATCAACCAAAGCCGGTCGCGCGGGGGCTGCACTCGCCATCTTTCCATTCACTTCACTTTTGCTAACCAGAGCAAATGAGACGAGTGAGCGTGTGGTGGTTGTCAACGCACCTTTGGAGAGAAGTGAAAGTGAAAGCGCTAGTATCGATACTTCGGGAAATTAGTATTGGTACCGTTCAGATATTTCAGTATCGATATTTATCAAAATATCGATATTTTTGACAACACTACTGCAGTGAACGCGCTCACAACAGACACGGAAGAGAAGACAATGACTAATAAAGTCGTAGTTTTTGCTATTTTTGTACCAAAATGTATTTTCGATGCTTCAAAATATTCTAACTGACCCTCTGATGTCACATGGACTACTTTGATGATGTTTTTCTTACCTTTCTGGACATGGACAGTAGACCGTACACACAGCTTCAATGGAGGGACTGAGAGCTCTCAGACTAAATCTAAAATATCTTAAACTGTGTTCTGAAGATGAACAGAGGTCTCCCGGGTTTGGAACGACATGAAGGTGAGTTATTAATGACATAATTTGGATTTTTGGGTGAACCAACCCTTTAAGCAGACACAGTACGAATGAAATATCAGTAGGAAACTTAGATAATTGATGTAACCATTAGACCAAATAAACTGTTGGATTTTTAGGCATTTTTGGTTTGTATAAAACAATAACTTAAGTGATATTTGGAGGTTTTTATTTTTTACCTGTTAACCAGACCCCCCCATTACGGGATTCACAGCTGAAAGTGCCCTACCTAACTTAAAATTGCAACAGTTCCTTACTTCAGTGTGTTACACACATAATTTTGACCCTTTGGGCTTTACTTTTTTTATCAACCAGACAGAGTTGATAATGCTCAAAAATATGAAAAGTTATAGACAAAAAAATAGTACCACACTTAATTTTTTTATTTGATATAAGAAGATATCATGAAAAATGAGATTCCTGCAACTATTTTTCTGAGACTATGTCTACACCCCCCACCCCCCAAAATATAACAAATATTTACCAAATGTGTATTGAAGGCTTTTACAAACTATTTAGTCATTAAACATACCACTGCATATTTTTTTCAATTATAAAACAATAGACAGGGTCTTGGACATCATATCAGTGATTTATTTGAGCACTAGAAGAATACAATAAGAATAATTTGAGTCATTAAAATGAGAAAAAAATAGATTTAACTTTGTATACCAATTACTCAACATCCTGAGATTTACAATGAATTCTGTTCAAATAGTTAATTATCACATGTTGATGTGCTGATGGTCAGTTATAGAGATGGTAATCACACAGATGCGCCATAAAATCAATAATGTCACACTATTCATAAAGACACGTTCACATTGATAGCTGTGATTACACAGTAATGGCATGTTGATTCGCGCTCAAACAGATGGTAATCATGCAGATAAAGGCACATTCAACATAAAACACACTCACACATGGAAAATGTTGAAAAAAATAAAGAAAAAGCCAATCGCTAAGTTACAGGTGCGTCACGAGTGTGCGTCACGAGCCGTCACGAGAGAGCGCCAGGATTCAAATAAACAATCTTCCGCCTATCTTTCACTTTTTTTCAAGTGGATTGACTCATTCTGTTTGTGACACTATATGCTACAAAACCATACAGTTTTTTACTACCAAGACAGTTTTCTGAGCGTGAGTTATTCCATTACGGACACAAACAATACTGTCCCTGAATAACTGAACGTGCTCCATGAGATGTCGTTCAGTGAACCCTTACCTTCCTAACTAAACCGGGATTTACAGCTGTGGATGTGTTTATGACTCGTTATTACGACGAATCTGGTATGTACTGCGTTTTTATTCTGCATGTTTTGATGTGTACTGCTTACACAAATGTAGCGAATCAGAAGAATCAGAATGAGCTTTTATTGCCAGGTATGTTTACACATACGAGGAATTTGTTTTCGTGACAGAAGCTCCGCAGTACAACAGAATGACAGCGACAGAACATAAAACACATAATAAAAGAATATAAAAATACAAAAAATACAAATAAGTACACCAGGAATGACAATATACAAATTGACAATTGTAGGCAGGTATATTACAAAAATGCAGTTATGTATGTACATGTATATTATGTGCAAAATTTAAGTGTATACTAAGTATGTGTGTTAGATAAATTAAGTGTATGTGTATATAAATATAAAGTGTAGTGTGTTCAGTGTGTATCAGCTGTTCATAAGATGGATTGCATTAGAAGCTGAGCTGAACCAGACAGTTACTGAAGTGCAGAGGATGGATTCGATGATGGTGGAGTAGAACTGTTTCAGCAGATCCTGTGGCAGGTTAAACTTCCTCAGCTGACGAAGGAAGTACAACCTCTGCTGGGCCTTTTTCACAATGGAGTCAATGTGAATGTCCCACTTCAGGTCCTGAGAGATAGTGGTGCCCAGGAACCTGAATGACTCCACTGCAGTCACAGTGCTGTTCATGATGGTGAGTGGGGGGAGTGCAGGGGGGTTTCTCCTGAAGTCCACGATCATCTCCACTGTTTTGAGCGTGTTAAGCTCCAGGTTGTTGAGAGTGCACCAGACAGCCAGCTCTTTAACCTCCTGTCTGTAAGCAGACTCGTCCTGAATGAGGCCGATGAGTGTGGTGTCATCTGCAAACTTCAGGAGCTTGACAGAGGGGTCCTTAGATGTGCAGTCATTAGTGTACAGGGAGAAGAGCAGTGGGGAGAGAACACAGCCCTGGGGAGCTCCGGTGCTGATTGTACGGGTGCTGGATGTGTATTTTCCCAGCCTCACTAGCTGCTGCCTGTCTGTCAGGAAGCTGTTGATCCACTGACAGACGGAGGTGGGCACGGAGAGCTGAGTTAGTTTGGGCAGGAGGAGGTTTGGCATGATCGTATTAAAAGCCGAGCTGAAGTCCACAAACAGGATCCTCACATAGGTCCCCGGTCTGTCTAGGTGTTGCAGAACATAATGCAGTCCAATGTTTACTGCATCGTCCACAGACCTGTTTGCTCTGTAGGCAAACTGAAGAGGATCTAGCAAGGGTCCAGTGATGTCTTTCAGGTGGGCCAGCACCAGTTTTTCAAATGACTTCATGACTACGGATGTTAAAGCCACATGCCTGTAGTCATTTAGTCCTGTAATTTTGGGTTTCTTGGGGATGGGGATGATGGTGGAGCGTTTGAAGCATGAAGGGACTTCGCACAGCTCCAGCGATCTGTTGAAGATCTTTGTGAAGATGGGGGCCAGCTGGTCAGCACAGGATTTCAGACAGGCTGGTGTAACACAATCTGGGCCTGGTGCTTTATTCCTTTTCTGCTTCCGGAAGACCTGGCGCACCGAATCCTCGCTGATCTGTATTGCAGGTGTGGGGGAGAGGGGGGATGCAGGAGGTGTGAATGGTGAGAGCGGTTGATTGGAGAGGCATTCAGGGTTGGTTGCAGGAGTTGTTATTGGTGTGAACGGTTGTGTGGTGAGGTGTTCAGGGCAGGTGATGGGTGTTCTTTCAAACCTGCAGTAAAACTCGTTCAGATCGTCTGCCAGTCGTTGATTTTCCACAGTGCTGGGGGGTGGTGTCTTGTAATTGGTGATCTTCTTTAGACTTTTCCACACTGATGCGGAGTCGTTCGAAGTGAACTGAGTCCTTATTTTTTCAGAATAATTCCTCTTTGCCACTCTGATCTCCTTTTCCAGGGTGTATTTAGCCTGTTTATACAAGACATTGTCCCCCTTCCTGTAAGCATCTTCATTGTCTGAGTTTTGCAGTGAACCACGGTTTGTCATTGTTGTAATTTAGTTGAGTCTTGGTAGGAATACACATATCCTCACAGAAACTGATATATGATGTTACGGTCTCTGTGAGTTCGTCCAGATCGGTGGCAGCAGCTTCAAAAACACTCCAATCAGTGAGGTCAAAACAAGATTGTAAATCCTGCTCTGCTTCATTAGTCCATCTTTTTACAGTCCTTAATACAGGTTTAGCTGATTTTAGTTTCTGCCTGTAGGTCGGTATAAGATGAACCAGAAGGTGATCAGAACGTCCCAAAGCTGCTCGTGGAACAGAGTGATATGCATCCTTTATTGTGGTGTAACAGTGATCCAATATATTACTGTCTCTGGTGGGACATGTAACATGCTGTCTGTATTTTGGCAGTTCACGGGAGAGATTGGCTTTATTAAAGTCCCCGAGAATGATTAAAACAGAGTCTGGGTGTTGTTGTTCTATCTCTGTGATGTGCTCAGCGAGTTTCTGTAAAGCCAGACTTACTTGCGCTTGCGGAGGAATGTAAACACTAACCAGAATGAACGAGTGAAACTCCCGCGGCGAATAGAACGGCTTGCAGTTGACAAACTGCATTTCTAGATCAGGACAGCACATCTTCTTTAACACAATTACATCTGTACACCACCGTTCATTGATGTAAAAGCATGTCCTGCCGCCGCGCGATTTCCCCGTTGATTCTGCGTCGCGATCAGCTCTAAACAGCTGAAAGCCCGGCAGATGGAGTGCACTGTCCGGTATGGTGTCATTCAGCCAGGTTTCCGTGAAACACAGAGCAGCAGAGTGTGTGAAATCCTTATTTGTCCGAGAAAGCAGAAGAAGTTCGTCCGTTTTGTTGGGTAGAGAGCGAAGATTTGCCAGATGGATGCTAGGCAACGGCGTTCGAAATCCACGCTTCCTGAGTCTGACGAGCGCGCCAGCTCGCTTTCCCCGCCTGCGCGTCCTGAAGCGTTTGATCAGCGCCGCTGCTCCTCCGATAACAATATTCAGTAAAACGTCTGAATAATTGAAATCCGGAAAAACATCTTGTGGTGCGTTCTGCCGAATGTTCAGCAGTTCATCCCTGGTGAAACTGATTGCAGGAATATAACTAAAGACAGGACAAACTAACAAAAAGACAAAAACATATGCAGAGCACGTCACGGAAGCAGCCATCCTGTACCGGCGCCAAGTATTAATAAATACATTTACATTTACTCACTTAGCTGACGCTTTTATCCAAAGCGACTTACAATTGCTATAACTGTCAGAGGTCACACGCCTCTGGAGCAACTAGGGGTTAAGTGTCTTGCTCAGGGACACATTGGTGTTTCACAGTGGATTCGAACCCGGGTCTCTCACGCCAAAGACATGTGTCTTATCCACTGCGCTAGCACCACCCCATCAGCATGTCACCCCATAAATACAGTATTTAAAAGCTTTCCATTGGAAAACGCGATCTGTCGTCGATGCTTGAGGCTTAGATCTTTATAATGATATATACTGTAGTTTGTCAAGATTAAGTTTGTCCCGTTAAATTTAATCTATTCGTAAACATTGACACATGCAAACAAAGAGTTCAGTGCGCCCATTTGAGTGTAACGTTGATATGATGTCACTCTAGAAAATGTGCGAAATATGTGTTTTGTGAACGGCTTGGTTTCAATTTTGACGTAACGGCTTGACTATCACTTCCGGGGCTTGATCGTGCCTCGTTGGGGCTTCCTCCGGGCCAATGGCCAGGGTTTTTTGGCCCGACGAAAACCTTGGGCCAAAGCGGGCCAACTGGGGCTAGAGGAGGGGTTATGAACAAAGGCGGAGTTTCTCCGCGTCTGGAGAGCTCAGCGCAGAGGATCATTTCAGAGAGATAACAGCTTAACACCGGTATTAAAGACTTTTTAAAATAAGTTGAGCTCAAAACTCACTCTTAGTCAGCAGCGAGTGTTTGAAATAACTTGATCTGATGTGGATTATAATCACGTAAACAAGGCAGAATATTTATAAACGATGCAAAAGACTGTGCACGCTAAACATTAACATTACCATAGTAAACATGGTAAATATGACCGCTTGAAGAAATCCGATGTCAGCTTCTTATTCTCTATCACAATCGTGTATTTATTTAGTAACTTTTAAATTATCTGTCATAAGTCTCGTCTCGAGAGTTTAGCTCCACGTTGCCTATCATAAAAAAAAAAAAAAGTTTTATGTTCGGGAGCTTTTATCAAAATGGAGATATTATCATTCATTCTAAATGTGACTACAAATAAACAGAAACGGACTCGACTGAATAAGTAGGCTATTTTCATAAGCGTTAAAAATAAATGAATAAAATATAAATACATTTATTCCTGTGTGATTTTAATTTTGAGTCTGATAAATTAATTCATTATGATCAATGTATCACGTATTCTATAGTAAAACATTGATGCTTTATATATAACAAAGCATGCAAACAAACGGCCGCTTTTATCATGTTCGTGTGTGATCGCGCATGTTCCAGTGACTTATTTTTTTTTTCTGATAACTTCTCTTTGTTGCTGAAAATGATGGGGTTTTGTTACGTTGTTCTGAGAGGCATGTAAAGGGCGTGTTTTTAGTGATGCGCAGCTACGCTATTCTCTATTATCCCCGCCCAACCCGTTTTAAGCCCTGACTCGCACTGGCCCGACAGTGGAAATGTGGCTATTTCAAGTAGATATAACTGCAGACTGGAGATCTGAAAAATGGGGCGTGAACTCAAAAAGTGGGCCGAACAAACTAAATGGGGCGTGGTTTCCTCGCGCAAAGACTTTCACCATTAGCTCTGGCTCCAACCAATTGTTATTGACTTGCATTTCAAAATAAAACTTTATAAATTAAACATTTGTTTCTAGTTCATCTTAAATAAAATGCTATATATAAAAAATTCTTTGTGAGAGCAGAGACCAAAGCTCTATTATGTAAACATGCCGCGCACTTTCCTCTCAATACGAAAAACGAAATAAACACAACAAAAACTGCTGTGTTGAAAGCAGTCTAAAACGCATCTGATTACAGCGTCGTGGATGTTTGCACGAGCTCTGCATTTCAGTACTCCAGTGAAGTCATGTCACCTTTTATTTAAATAACGTTAGCACTTTATGCAATAGTCTTAAATCAAGCATCTTCAGTCAGTGTCGATCTGAGTTAGAATTACAACCTGATTTTATAAGGTTTCTATAAAGCAGCTCTCCAGTGTGAGGCTAGCCAATGATAAAATCTTGAATTAAAGTGAAGTCTTCTCATTTTGGGCCAAAACATTTATTTGTATAAACTAATTGTATAATAACTAATTGCATAATAGGATTTTCAAAAGCTGAATTACCTTTATTTGTTAGAATATGTATAAATCAGTATTTTAACTAATTGCAAATGCTGAATAATCAAAGTATAGTGATTTAATCAGTGAAAATCAATGACTAAGTCTAGTCGATTAATCGTAGCAATAATCGTCAGATTAATCGATTATCAAAATAATCATTTGTTGCAGCTCTAATGTCAAACCTCTTTTTCAAGGTTTATGTCAAGCAAAAATATTGACATTGATCTGAAAATGGTGTGCATCTACAGGAAGTGATTAATCTATTATTGAATATAAATGCCAGTCACTGATTAGGTTAATGAGGCAACTCATTGTAGATTGAGAAAGAACATAATCAGTTTGGATTTCAGGTCAACTTTAATCTGGTTCTAAAATGTAATGAATGCAACGTCAGTCACGTGGAGCGTGAGAATCATCTCTGCAGGTTTTACACCAGAGCCTTACTCAGAAATGGTGTGTTTTCTTTCAGGTCAGAAACTTGTGCTACATGGTCACACGCCGAGAGAAGATCAAACACTCTTTATGCAACCTGCAGGAGAAGATCTTTACCTTGCAGATTCAGCTCTTAGAGAAGAACCTGATTGGAGGTATGGAAATGTTCTGCAACAATCTCTTGTGTTTTTCTTTTGTCTCTTCGATCAGTGCCAGTTTTTACTCATGGCACATGATCTAAGCTGGCAATGCCCCAAAGTGTAGTTCATTCACAGCATTAGCCACAAGTAGGATTCAGAATATACCCTTCACATTAATTTTTTCTATTTTAAAGAATTCGACTCAATATTTGATCTGTTTTGTGTACATTGTCTATGATGTTTGCAGTCACTCCTCGCCTTTTACCAGATTTGTATTGTTTTGTTGTTGTTTAGCATTAAATATTAAAAGTTTATATAAACAGGAATATGTAGATAATAGAATAGAATATCCAAATTAAACAGTTTTTAAACCGTCCACAATAGACGGGTGCATTCGGTTATAGTTTAGGGCATCATGATTGGGTACGATAAACAAGTGTCTACCAAAAGCCTCAGTCTTTGCAACCACTTTGTGCCAAACTTACAGAGAGAATTGTCAAGCTGTTAAAAAAAATTACATTTCTCAATGCAAGATTGCAAAGAATTGAGGTCTTTCACCATTTACTGTACTTAATATTGGGAAAAGATTCAGGGAATCTGAAGAAATGATTTACATTGTGAGATAATGCGTTGATATTATGACATACAGTTGGTTTTGCTAGGTTCATCAAACAAATCTAATAGCTCTTATTCTTAATGCTTAAAATGAAAAAGTGTTCTGCATTCATTTGACTTTCCTAATGGTGAACAACAGCATTGCTGTTGACCCGTTTCTCACACACTGGTCAGATCCCTGGTTCATTATTCCTGAATCTCTGAGTCAGCACTTCTCTCTACTCGCTGGCTTTCTGTCTTCTGCTGTTAAGACCCATATTTATTCTGTCTTCCTTAAATTAACACACAGATTGGCAAGCGGCCGCCAGGCCTGCGAGCCTCATCAGAGCGGTCCTCGACCCTCAACAAGAAAGCTGAAGGTTAATCTGTACATTATTTCCCATATGCAAGATATACTACAACCAAAGCCTCTTGACATCACATCCGAGCAACTATCCACACTCAAGTGGTGCATGATATTAAGTGGCTGATTGCAGCCTGATACGTGACATTTTCTGATTTGTTGGTTTTTGTGATCTTGATTTTAAAAAAAACAAAAACTTAATTTGTAAAGAATATAAAAAGGTGTTTTTTTTTTTTTTAAAGCTTTAAGTGATCATTTACTGTTTACTTATACAGTTTTAGTCTAAGCCTTAAACGGAGCAAAACATTCAGTTTGGTGCAGAAGCTGATGTTTATATGGACTCATTTTTTATGAAACTGTAGTTTCAAAACATAATGCAATGCAATACAATGATGGTTGAGAGATGAACCTACAAACATTCCTCCAAAGCCTGATGATCATATGGTATATCTGAAAAATATTGTCTAGGACAGTGCTCCTCTAGAAATATTACAAACAATGATTGTGACTGTTCAAACTGGAAATTTTTCCTGATGACAGAATTATTCCGCCACAAGAATTAATGACCGTAAAATCTGCATCAGTCGACATTAAATGTTTCTCGATGATATAATTGCAATAAGAATGTGCTTTCTTCATAACAATGTGCTACAATGTCAATTTTTTTATTATTTAATTTAATTTATAAATAATTTGCATCAACTTACAATTTTGTAGATTTGATTTGCATGCTATTTTATTCAGAGTAGCATTGAAATTTATGAATTTGCATGAAATCCTACATTTAAAGGATGAATTAAAATTAAATGCACTTGTTAACGGCAAGGTTTGTTCTTTGCATAAACAATAAATGCAGTAAACGAGGTAGTTTAGATTTAAGTCTTGCGGCCGCTTGTGGACCATTTAAAATGTTTAAAATCTAGTGTTTGCAGATCTTTTCCTCAAACTCAGAACTAAAAGCTGTGTTATAAACAGCACAAATATCGCACGTCCTCTGCTGATGATCTGAATCTGGTGTTAGATGAGGGAAATGTAGTCTAATGTAGTTGACATCTGTAAGATGTTTAATTGCTCATTTTAAGTATTTTCCATGCTCTCTTATATTCTGCGTTTTATAGACAAAACTCGGAGAGGGGAGAAGATTAATCGCAATGGAGTCAGGGATCGAGTGAGAGAAAGAAGGAAATGTAGTCCAGAAAAGAAAGACAAATGGAGATCAGACGACAAATATCTATTCACACAGTTGGGTAAGTGTGTAACTGAATGATGTGTTCTTGTTCTTCTGAGATGAGATAACTATTAAGTTAGTTTTAAAAGTAATGCATTACAATGTTGCATTACTCCATAAAAAAGTAAGTATTGTGAAGTGTTACTGAACAAAAGGCCTATAAAAAATCAGAACATTTCCAATTAATATCTAGACCACGTTTAGGCCAGAATAAAATGTAAAAATGTTTAATTTTGAAGATAAATAGTCTGATATTAAGTCATTAAGTTTCAAGTATTTGGTGCTGTGATTAACACAGTGATGGTGAGTACAGAAATCTGAATGGTTGCTTAAAACATATAAATCAGGGGTCTCCAACCTTTTTGTGAGTGAGGGCTCCCTGAAGGGATAAAATAGTCTTGAGGGCTACTTGTTTGATATAGGCACACACACACACACACACACGCACACACACACACACAGTTTCAAGTTTTGAAAAATACAACAAAAAGCCTATATTTTAGGACAAAAAAACTACGGTAATTATATATTCAATAGTCATATTTAACAATATTACTAATATTGTTAAATATGACAATTGAATATATAATTACCGTAGTTTTTCTGTCCTAAAAATAGGCTTTTTTGTCCTAAAAAATGGGGGGTCATCTTATATTCGCGATATAGACAAAATCACGGGGGGAAAGGGAGAAAGAACAACGGCATAAATATGAAATAGTGACTGAATGATATACTTTACATACTTGCATGTAAAATTAGAAAAGCAACATAATATCTGTGTTTAACTAAATTAAAACGCTGCTCCTCTGCCGCGCGATACGCAGAGAGAACAAGAGAGGTGCGCGCACGAGACGCAGAGCGAGAGAGACAGAGAGGTGCGCGCGCGAGACGAAGAGCGAGAGAGAGAGAGAGGTGCGTGCACGAGACGCAGAAAGAGAGAGAGAGAGAGACAGAGAGGTGCGCGCGCGCGAGACGAAGAGCGAGAGAGAGAGAGAGAGGTGCGCGCACGAGATGCAGAGCGAGAGAGAGAGAGAGAGACAGAGAGGTGCGCGAGACGAAGAGCGAGAGAGAGAGAGAGAGAGAGAGAGAGAGAGAGAGAGGTGCGCGCACGAGATGCAGAGCGAGCGAGAGAGAGAGAGAGAGACAGAGAGGTGCGCGCGCGAGACGAAGAGCGAGAGAGAGAGAGAGAGGTGCGCGCACGAGATGCAGAGCGAGAGAAAGAGAGAGAGACAGAGAGGTGCGCGCACGAGATGCAGAGCGAGAGAGAGAGACAGAGAGGTGCGCGCACGAGATGCAGAGCGAGCGAGAGAGAGAGAGAGAGACAGAGAGGTGCGCGCACGAGATGCAGAGCGAGAGAGAGAGACAGAGAGGTGCGCGCACGAGATGCAGAGCGAGCGAGAGAGAGAGAGAGAGACAGAGAGGTGCGCGCACGAGATGCAGAGCGAGAGAGAGAGAGACAGAGAGGTGCGCGCACGAGATGCAGAGCGAGAGAGAGAGACAGAGAGGTGCGCGCACGAGATGCAGAGCGAGCGAGAGAGAGAGAGAGAGACAGAGAGGTGCGCGCACGAGATGCAGAGCGAGAGAGAGAGAGAGAGACAGAGAGGTGCGCGCACGAGATGCAGAGCGAGAGAGAGAGAGAGAGACAGAGAGGTGCGCGCACGAGATGCAGAGCGAGCGAGAGAGAGAGAGAGAGACAGAGAGGTGCGCGCACGAGATGCAGAGCGAGAGAGAGAGAGAGAGACAGAGAGGTGCGCGCACGAGATGCAGAGCGAGAGAGAGAGAGAGAGAGACAGAGAGGTGCGCGCGCGCGAGACGAAGAGCGAGAGAGAGAGAGAGAGAGAGAGAGAGAGAGAGAGAGAGAGAGAGAGAGAGAGAGAGGTGCGCGCGCGAGACGAAGAGCGAGAGAGAGAGAGAGAGGTGCACGCACGCGAGACGCAGAAAGAGAGAGATAGAGAGACGTGCCGATTCTATTTTTTTTAATTATTGAATTATTTTATTATGTTTTAATGGTATATGAAATGTCACCAATAGTTATTTTCTCATTTTATGCCATTATCATAAAAAAATGAAAGATTACAATTCAGGCTATTTATAGAACGTGCTCGGCGGGCGACTCAGAGACTCCACGCGGGCTACCAGGTGCCCGCGGGCACCACGTTGGAGACCACTGATATAAATCCTGTTTAGAAACAAAGTATTGCAGCTGCTTAGTTTACAGAGTTACTGTCATAATGGATGTATTTCTGCTGTTTCTGCAGCGCCATCTGCTGTCAGAGCATGAATGTGCTCGTTTTATTAATCAGCGTGCCTCTTTAACACCGCATACAGCGGTGTTATGCATTTTAACCAGGTGATGGGGAAAGTATTTTAAAATGCATTCTAAAAATCTGAATAATAAACAGTTATTCACTGTTTTAAATTGCCCACAATAATAATATAATCAGGGTTTGCAGTTAACACTCGCCAAATGTGGGTAAAAACCAGCTGTTAAAAGATTGTATTATAATATAATAATATTTAGACATGCTAAAACAGTAACATTAGAAAATGTAAAGGGGAAAATTGAAAAATTGGGACCTAAACATTTAATTTGTTAAACTTTGAATAAATTGATTTGAAAATGTATATGTTTCACGCTTTTAATTTATTAGAAATGCTTTGTAATTAATACATTTTAATTTAACTATTAAAAAGGAGTTAAACAGGAAAAAAAGCTATACAGAACTTTTAGAATGAAGAAAAAAAAAATTTAACGTGGAAATCAGTTTACCAAATAATACACTTGACTGGCTGCTTCCACTTTAAAGGCATATTTGTGTTGTTTGTTTATTTTTTATTTATGCTATTTATAATATTTGTGCACAAACCGCAAGCTGTTGGTTTATTTCGGTAATAAAATAAATACATTCGAGCCAGATAAGTTATGAATGGTGGGTATTGTAACAATGTGGATAAATCCAAACTCTAGATCTAATGCATGCTTGTGATTAGCACATGATGTCTATTTGTCCACCTCTTTCACAGGTTTCTCCAAATCCTTCCCGCTGGACGGCTCGCTGTTTGACAGCTGGCTGGCTCAGTCCATTCACATCACAGCAGATAACATGCTGAGCCAGTGGTCTCTGTCCGGAGAGAAGGGCCATCCGTCCGTTAGCCTCCTGTCAGACCAGCTCCTGCAGGGCGAGGAGAGCCTGCTCAGCCTCATGATGGACCACTCCATCAAGTCCACCTGGAAGACGCCCCAGCTGGGCCGCAAGCCGAGAGGAGCGCAGCGCAGCCGCAGGAAACCAGTCTCGCTCCCGAGAATCGGCTCCGCGGTTAGAGCCAAGGCAGAGAGAGCAGGTCATGTTCAGCATCATCACACCCGCAGCAGCGATGGCAGACCGGACCTTCTGCAGCCAGCCATATCCAAAATGGACTCGTGCCACATTTCCGAAGTGGATACGGAGAGCAGCAAGCGATCGCAAATGGCCTTGCGTCTGCGTCTCCCTAGACAGAGCAAGTCACACTCGAAGAGCCACTCGACGGAGACCTGCCTTCCCAATAGCACTGGGAACAACACTCTCCACACTGAAACAGACGGCTATTTCTCTGACGCCGAACAGAGTGACAGTGAATTGCGCTTGTTCAGCCGGGAGCCGTGCTTGCCCCAACTGCATGCTGGGAAGGAGGAGGTAGTGCGGCGGAGCGTGCTTGCCTCCTAGAACCATTTTCGGAAGCCTGTTTCTCTCCCGTTTAATGTTTTTTTTTTTTAAATAAGTTTCTTCTGCTCACAAAGCTTGCATTTTTTTTGGTCAGAAATACAGGATAAACATTACAATTTTTAAATATTTTTTTACCGTTTAAAAGAACTAGTTTCTTATTGAATATGTTCAAATGTATATTGTTCCTGTGATTTCGAAGCTGAAATTTTTAGCATCATTATCCATTCACATTATTTTCAGAAATCATTCTAATAGTCTGATTTGCAGCTGAAAAAAAAAAATTGAGTATTTATTTGAAATATAAATCTTTTGTAACATTATAAATGTCTTTACCATCACCTTCGATCAATTTAAAGCATCCTTGCTAAATAAAAATATTAATTTATATAACCCCCCCCCCACACACACACACACACACACAAGTTTTGAGAGTTTTTATTTGAGATCAAATTAGTTTAATCAGAATCCTGAAAAAAATGTTTTAGATATTGATAATAATAACAATAATCAGAAATGTTTCTTGAATCATTAGAATGATTTCTGAAGATCATGTGACACTGAAGACTGCAGTAATGATGCTGAAAATACAGCTGTGCATCACAGAAATAAATTACAGGTTGAAACATTTCTTTTAAAAGCAGTAGTAATAATATCCACAATATTAATGCTTTTGCTGCATTTTGGATCAAATAAATACAGGCCGTGATCAGAAGATACTACTTTTAAAAACACACCACAAATCAAAAGTTTTTGAACAGTAATAATTTTGGTGTCTGTCGCCTACATTTATGCAACCGTAACCATTTGTGCTTGACAAACAGCAAGAAACGCAAAAGTCTAAATGAAAACTGTGGGATGTGTCCCCTTGACAAGCAATAGGCTCTGTCCTGGAACAGGGACGATGACGTGGGCATTATGACGTCTGTTCAGGTTGTGTTCGCTTTATATCAGTACGTCTGTCGTGTGTCTCCAGAGGACACGGCTGCTTTAAAATGACGTACAGAGACAATATGGTATAAATATGCACAAATAGCCGTCGGGGAATGTAGTACACCTGTACCTGTCGTATCCACCGCCTCATTTCGCTTTTACAGAGACTAGAATCACACGTAGTAGATCCTTGTGTGTATGTGTGTGCCAGTGGAGAGATCCATCATGTGTGCATCTCACGAACATGAAACCTGCTGTAAGAGCCGTGCGACAAGCACGCTTTTGACGTTTGGTCAGTAAAGGTACTCAGAAAGTTTTGGAGCAGTGCCACTTTTTGGAAAAAATTATATATAATGTGAACAACTTTTGATACATTGTACCTATTGTCTTGATTCCTTGGATCAAACAGACTTTTTTTTAATTATTTTAACTTTTTATTAAGTTTGCCTAGTGTCATGATTCCTATAATCATCCCGATAACAATTGATACCAATAATGCAACCATCGGTATACTTTATAATCAATGTACTTTTTCGTTCTTCTCCTAGACCGTTGTTCCAATTTTCCCCAAATTTGGCTCTGATCATCTTCAGACCATGCCAGCAAAAAATAATGGGTTTCACGTCAATAGCTGAAATGGTTTTCATTTAACGCATCAACCTTTATTGCTGTTTGCAGCTATATTTACATTTGGAAATGTATGTAAATACATTTACATTTTTAAGTTTAAGGAGCGTTCATGTTTGTGTATCATAAAATGTGCTTTAATTTGAGATAAGTTCTTGATTTAATGAGCTTCAGGACCATCTTCAGCCAGTGATTTTTCTGAGCCAGGAAACTAATGGTTTCTATAAACATCTGTATGACCCAAAATTTGTTGTGCGCCATGACAAAAGACAACCACCGAAGTTAAACAAAGTTAAATGAAAATAGTGGTTTTGCAATACCAATAGATGGAGATAATCACTCAAATAATAAAAAAATGGTCAATTAACTCCATTGGACCACTTGGGATATTCCAGTTACAACTAATTATAATTTTATTTATTTTTTAATTTCTTTGGGAGATTCATCACTCTGATATCTAGCATTTTCTTTTCCACTAGCTCAGTGAATTGTTCAGAAAGAACCGTTGTTGTTCTTCTTCATTAAAGCGTGCCTTTTGTAGCCCCCCCCCCCCCCCCCAAATCAAACCAATAATCTGCGTGTTTTAACTGTGTTAATACAAAAATGCCAATCAGAAACTAAACCTGCTTGGTCCAAAAGCTTATTTGCAAATCTTGAGGTTGTAGAGATTCTAGGTGCCTAGAAAACGGCATTGACCCAACAATGCTAAAATTTTATGCTAAAGCAACACGTGTTTCTTTGCCAAAACGGCACACTTTGAGACGATCGTCTCACAGTGTAATGATGAAGCGCTTAGTTTCTTTTCCTTTATCTTGTATGATGATGCCAAAGAAAAGTAAGTCAGCGTATGCTCTGAAGTGGATCTAAACTTTGTGTCTGGATCCTCTGAAGATCTCCGCCTGCACTGATATCCATCCGTACAATCCTGGATCGCATCATCAATCGAGCCTCATCCGCGATCACATACGTGTGCTCCAGTGATGCTCTGTTCAGAAATGTTTCATTTATGAGACACAAGCATCTGATATGTAGCGTACGTAATCAAAGGGGTTGGTTCACCGAACCCCAGTTCTGTATTCAGTCTTGTGTCGACAGTGAAAGGGTCCAAAATGGACAAAAAAGTAGTCCACGCGCTACATTCCAAGTCTTTGGGTGATGCTTCGCCCAAATTGAAGCATCTATTGACCAAAAACCTTCCACAGTCACCATAGATCTTGGCAAGTATGCGAATATCATCGTAACCAAAAGCCTTTCATCAGAAGACTAGAATATACAGCACACAAACCACTGTCATTTTGTGTTGCACAGAAGAGTCGTTCGGGTTTGGAACGATGCCGTGGTGGAGGAACGTCGGCTGAATTGCTTCACTTCTTCACTGGCTTCAACCACGACGGCGTCTGCTGTATCTGTACAGAACACAGACAGCAACCTGTACAGATTTCATGTATCTTAGCTGCTTTAATAGGGACTAATCATAGCGCCAGTCCGGTCTCTGGTTCAGTATACACCCAGTGCAAACATGGAATACTGTGCCTTTAGTGACTTAGTTTCCTGCAAGAGTTCACACTTCTTTACCATGCTTCGTTTGCTGTTCGTGAACCAAAACTATAACATATACTCTACGTAATCTCTGCAAATGTTCAGCTTCTGTGCAATGATCCCGACACTCGCATGTTGTTAGTGAACCGTCTGCTTGATCGACAAAGGGTAGCTAGTTTTTGCATTTTGGTTATTCTTTAGTCTCTACTGTTGGCTTTTCCTGGAAGGGTGAATAGCTGGAAATCATTGAGACGATCAAGGGGTGTGCGATATTGACAATATTAGAATTTTTTATTCTAATGATAATTAGATGATTTGTAGTGTGTGTTTTATGTTGGCTGGATTTTTGGCTCACAAAGACGTTCATATTCTCTTGGTTGGCAGTAGTGACAGAAATGAACCTTTTCAAAGAAATTGTCCATCTATAGTGGCATTTATGTGCCTTTTATACAGACTGTCCAATGCAGCTCGGAGGTGGCATGAATGCATTTACACCGCAATTACAAATGCACTATGTCCTAACCAAACATAATGCGACAGGATTCCAGCAACAAGTTATTTGTCAGTCCACATCAGATGCGACACGGCTATGCGACAATAAAATCAATCAAATTTCACAGCCAATCAGAAGCATGTGTGGGCGGAGCCTCTCTGCAAGCTCATTGTCTTCCCAATTAAATGAATGGTTATCTAATTCATAAATATTAAACCTTTTTAAAAGTATATTTAGTGACTGACACTATCGTTATGAAATACACGTTGGTTTAAATGTTAAATGTTTGCTGTAATTTATTTTCAATAACAGAGGTAAACTATATTGTTGCTTTCAGTAAGGCTATAAAGGTCACGCAAAATTATATTCAAATTTTAAAAAATAACATCTGGGATTAATAAATATTAAAAATTAAACAAAACTTAAAACCTAGCTTTTGTTTAAGGTGGAGTGGTCCGTTTAAAGCACATCGTGCCATTCTTGTCTACTCAGTCCATTGAGAAAGTGAAGTGAATATATGATAGGGCCCGTGACGGCCCATTGATTCTTCTAATGGAACTGAATATTGAAGAAAAGACATTTCTGTGTGTCCCTCCCGAGCTTCACCCAAATATCCTCCAGTGTTGTCGTTTAGCTCCGATGCTCTGTTCAGATGTGGGTCAGAAACCCGTCATGAAGAGCTTTCAGTGTCATATCCAAATCCAAACTCTGCGGTCTCGTTTACCATGCACTGTCATTTTCCCACAAGCCCCTGGGATCGAGCGGTTTTATTCAGTCGTTCTGTCTTGAAAGAGTAAACGAGACCCAGGAGAGCTGAAGCACTTGTAGTCCATTTAAGAATGGCACGTGTCCTGCATCTTCCGCTCGACACGGTTAGGATACGATGATATGAATGTTGCAGGAGTTTATCCTTCTATGTTCTGTGTTTCAAATAATGTTGTGCCATTTGTTAATAGCAGAGAAAACTATTGAACATATGATTAGAAAAAAAAAAGAAGAGCTATTTTAAATTATTTTAGGCTTTTTTTGCTATATTTATTTTCTTGTATTGGAAATATTTATAGAAGGAAAAAAAAGACAAGTATTTTTCATCAGTGCAAAAAGCTATTTTTTTCCTTTTTGTACATTTTCCATGTTAAGCAGTCTTTAGAGCAATATAATGTTCATGTGACTGTATGTGCATGCTGTTTGTGATGCCTTAATAACAGCTCCCGTCCCATCATCGCCAGCGCTCGACTGCGGTCGACCAGTGCAGTCAATAAAGCCGTGCTTTCTGTCTAACGAGTCTATGCTGTCTGTAACTACACCACACACACAAAACACAAACACCAGTAGAATAATCATTATCAGTCACAGAGTTTTAGTGGACCGTTATACCAGTGGGTGGTGACAAATAAATGTTTTCATCAGGGAGTCATTGAATCATTCATTCAACTGATTCATTCAGAAGTGAAACAGAGATACTTGGTGGTACTAGGTTATTTGTAACGCCAATTTTTATTAACTAAGTCCCTTCTAAAGTGTAAACCATACATTAAATCAAATATAATGAACACGATGACTTGCATATGCATAGACACAGCCAGCAAACGAAACACACTTGTGTGCAGTTTAGTCCTTTTATACACTTAACAATGTACAGTTACAGTTTTCCCACATTTGATAAATCTTTGGAATAAAACTCTAAAACACAACGCTCTTAAAATCGCTTGCCAAAAACAAAGACTGGATTCATTTGAGTTTACATGAAGACATCTACCCACCAACAACACTGATGTGATGTGAAATAACCTTCCGCATTGGCAGTGATGTTACTGTAATGTTTATCCACTCAAATATACATAATCACACAGATTTAATAGAAAGCAGGAGATCTTTTAGGGGCACACAGGTTAAATAAATAACTAAATTAACATATTGTGTGGACATGCCAGAACAAAGGCAGAGAGACGATATTTAAAGTTGACCCTCATCAAAGAGGCCCAAAGAATTAACTCTTGAGAGGCAGATTACGCCCTTTTTACACCCAAGGGTCGACCCATCTCATGAGAACATACCACAAACGCCTGAATAAACTCATTAACTGAACATAATATTCAAATTAAAGTGACCTAAATAAATATAATGATGTATTTATTATGCAATCGATAAAAAAAGTTATGTAACACTAGCTTGCGCTATTCTTTATCCATTTTCTTTTTATTTATATAATGATAATAGTAATAATAATAATAAGAAGAAATTTGCTACATGTACTGCGTTAGACTGAGACTTGTCATAGCATTTGCATATCAATAATCTTTTGTTAATTTTGATTGCTTCCATTGTCCTCATTTCTAAGTCGCTTTGGATAATCTATATATATATATATATATATATATATATATATATATATATATATATGTTATAAATTATTATATATTGCTTCCAAATAATACGATCCAGAATGGTGATGGCTAAACAAGGCTCATCCGGGTCAACAGGCGGCGCTATCGCGACGGCGGACAGCTGGAGACAAGCGGAAGTGTGACGTCAGCACTCAGCAGACCTATTATCAACATTAAATTGCGTCGAGTTGTGTTTAGAGAGTCCCTAATAATTTCATCATGCCTGAACGGGAATGTAAGTATTATATATTTTTTATTAAACGTTTATAATGTGTGTGGATAAAGCCATGTTTGAGAATATGCCTCGTTGTATTCTATAAGCACGCGCGACGCAGCGATTGTGTGCAGACTTCAGAGATATTGTGTCGAATTAATTCGTTTAAAAATACGTCAGATGATTAAAACGATTGTTTTGGTGGAAATTAATAACGCTTTAACACAAATACTGCCGGTAACGTTAATGTTATTTGGGGCCAAGACGAAAGGTGCCATCAAAAATGAAACCGCTTCCTATTAAGCCTCAGAATGTGTCTTGTGTAAGTTAATTTATTATTATCATTAATAAATCTTTTAACAGAAGACACTCGCTGTAATGTCAACGTAATGAAAGAATAGTTTATTCTGGTCAGGCATATTTCAAGCCAGAATCATTAAAAGTATTAAAGCATCACAGCTCCCCAAAACGAATCAATTTTACTTTTAAATCTTTTATCAAATCAAACAATGCCTCTGTCCTTCAAACCACAAGATCGATATAAACATATATAGTATGATCACTTATATATAAATATATATATGTATGACACACATGCAGGATGTATTTACATGTGTATATTTATATGTACACAAACACTTTTATTTATCTTATGTTGTGCTGCGTGACAATATTTCATCTTTTATTTCCACTAAAGTTTCTTTAAACATTTTATATACCTTTAACATGCATATAAAATCACTTTTGTACATTTAAGTTGAAGTAGACATAAAATGGGACTTTTTATATTATTACTATTATTGTGAAGTCTTCAGAAAGCATGAGAATGAGGTGAAATATCGGAGTATCTGTCATGTTTTTGGAGTTATTTTAGCATGTGTGATACTGTATTAATGTGTGTTTGATGTCTGATCCTCGTGTGTGTGTGTGTGTGTCTCAGCTGATGTGTACTCCAATCCTCTGGCTCCGGACGGACACGAGGTGGAGGATCACCGCTCGGCGCTTCAGTAAGTGCTCTTCATCATCTCTTCATCTCAGGATAATGTGGAGAACATGGTTTCTGCTCATCGTTCAGACACACTTGTGAATTGTAAAGCCTTTAAAATAAGTTTAAATCATAGCATAAAAATCCTAAAGTCGTGGAGTTAAATGTTGCATGCATTGATTATCTTTTGCCTTTTTGTTTTCCACTATGAACATCTAAACATCCTTAAATCAGGAGTGAGATGCAAATGTGAATTTATGCTGAGTTTATGCTTAAAGCAAGAACTAACTTCTTAGTCAGTGGGGTATAAAAACTTTGAATTATTAAGATATGCTAATACTATTAAGATATTAACAATGCTTCTTGTTTTAAAAACTGCCAGGAACGCCCCCAACAGATGTCTGTGCATACAAACTTATGAAGTCTGTTACACCTCATTTAAAACCATATAATATAAAAAACAGCACACACAAGTTAAAACTCAGCTTTTTTTTGTATTTGGCCTTCATGCAAACAATAAATGTGAAAGCACTGTCAAATAATCATCACAGACTCACCTAATTAACATTGATAACTTTAACTTCAAACTAAAGACTAATATACACTACAAGTCAAAAGTTTTTGAACCGTTTAATCGAGATAATCATTAGTGAGCCATTGAAACGTTAGCTGTAGATTCTTCACTCATCTGTTTGTGATCCTCAGATCCAAGCTGACCAATGAAGACTTCAGGAAGCTTCTGATGACCCCGAGATCTACGCCGTCCTCTGCTCCTCCCTCCAAAACACGCCACCATGAGTACTTCCACTTCTCTACTCATTCCTGCTCGTCGCTTATCAGTCTAAACAAGACCTGAGTTCCTTGAGTACATCTGCTTTGTTCCCATTTAACAAATCGTTCATATCAGATAGTGTTTGTGACCCGTGCTGGCAAAAACGAGTGTGAATGTGCATGGTCTAATTTTGAGCTTCAGGGAAATAAAGCGAAGTATGTCGATTTTGGTCGAATTTCAGGTTTTGACAAAAATGAGTTGATTAAGCCCTTGTCTAGCCATCCCATGTGTTCTTCTTATACTCGTTCTACTGTTGTCGTTTTTTACATCTGTTCTTATTTTTAATAACACTGATAAAATATAAAATCACTGTATTGTGATGATTTATGTAGTAATTAATATTAATAACTTGGGAAGTGGAGCAACGCTGCTGGTGATTTTGCTTTGAAACCTTTAACTCGAGTTTTCTCAGAACTGACTTAAAAAATTCTAATAATCTTTAAAAATGAGCTCATTGTGACTCATTTTGCCAGCACAGGTCACATTTAGTAATTGATAGCCCAATGTTTGCTGTAGAATGTCATGTTAAAACATTAAGGTAAGAAATATCAGTTTAACATGGAACACGTTACAGATTGACATGCTACATTGTATCTTTAAAACAAATATGTGTAATCGATACAGTGTAACGGTTTTTGCAACAGGAATCCGTGTCCTTTAGATGCTAGACTTCCCGACTAGTCTCTCTGCACTGCATGTTTCCATATCAGCTTGACTTCTTTTTGTGATGTATTTCCCAGGATGCCACGGGAATATAATGAGGATGAGGATCCTGCGGCTCGCAGGCGAAAGAAGAAAAGGTGAGTCGAGGAACGGTGAAGAATAAATCATCCTTCATTACTTCTGCATGTATTTACACGGTTCTGATTTCACTTTTTTACATTTCTAATCAAGTAAAGGAGCAGCAATTACCACAATAAACATACATTTCGTTCACGATTTTGGTTTGATAAATCTTACTTTTTAAATTTTTCCTTACAGAATATTTATGCTGTATTAAGTGGGAAGCTGATTAATTAAAATTATCAATTTGGCATGTGAACTTGAGAGTTTTTCCCCATGCATTATTGAACTAACTTATATTTCTATACCAATTTGTGTGAAATTTGTCTTCTAAAAATTCCATGGTGCTTTTTTTTTACAAATGTGGTGAAAGCAAATACAACATTTCTTAGTTATTATAGAATGACTAATATTTTTCATAGTATGATGTGATGCACGCAAGAAGAGGTTTTGATAGTGTTTCTCTGTTAACCCTTTGCGCTTCTGTCTGAAGTTACTACGCTAAGCTGCGTCAGCAGGAGATGGAGCGCGAGCGTGAGCTGGCCGAGAAATACCGCGACCGCGCTCGAGAAAGACGTGATGGGGTTAATAAAGACTACGAGGAGACGGAGCTCATCAGCACCACGGCCAACTATCGAGCCGTGGGACCCACTGCGGAGGCGTGAGTGCAGAATAACACTAGTGTTTCCAGCAGATAGAAATGGGTTCAAGGCAGTTATTTCTACCAGTTTACATTTCCAAACATTCATTGTGCCATTAATTTCAGTAATGCAGTGAGTTAATTTGGGGTGCTTTCTTTTGTCTTATTTCATTGCAAACTGGTTCTAGGTATTGTTGTGTGGATTAAAGCATGCATTTGTTGTATCTCCTTTGCTGAACAGGGACAAATCAGCAGCAGAGAAACGGCGTCAGCTGATCCAGGAGTCGAAGTTCTTGGGAGGTGACATGGAGCACACTCACTTGGTGAAGGGTTTGGACTTCGCTCTGCTACAGAAGGTACGACTGCAGAGACACTGAAGCACACTCGTACAGCTGACGCACGCTGCCCTCTGTTTACTCTAGTGCTTCGGTTTCAGGTCCGAGCTGAGATCACTAATAAGGAGCGCGAGGAGGAGGACATGATCGAGAAAGTGCAGAAGGAAGTCAAGTATGTTCCAGAAAATCATGTGTGTGTTCATTTATCTGTTTCCCAGTGTCTTTCAACTTGTTTGTGTTTGACAGGAAAGATGAAGATCCAGAGCAGAAGATTGAGTTCAAGACTCGTCTGGGTGAGTCTAGCGTGTGTGTGTGTGTGTTTAAAGACTGCTTGAGGAAATTAATGCAATAATCAGGCCGGGTTATGGAGCTAAAAAGTGTATATCTCAGCATTTTTGCATTTGCTCTTGGAAAATCCACAATTAAAAAAATAATCTAGACCATGCTTGCTTACAGACTTTTTTTTTTTTACTAAATGAAATGCATCAAAAGCAATAAAAAATGCTTTGCACATCTCACAGAACGAGTTGCAACTGGTCTTTGAGTTTGCAAGATTTTATGTGCATACAGGATCAGATTATTTTTTTGTCATTTGTCACAAATGTCATTTAAATACAGTTGCCATTCCAGAAACTTCAGTGTATAGTAGTTGCATGTAAAAATAAGTTAAGTATATTTAAATAGTTTATAGTCTTTCAGAAACACACGTTATAATAATCAATAATAATCAGTGGATCTCTTATTTCCGTTGCACAGAATGCATCAGAAGTAGCTCCTATCAGGAGGGTTAAAACTGGATTACTGTCTGTACAAGCTAAACTTTTTAACATTAGCGCAGTATGCACAATATTTCCGTTTCGTATCATCAGAAGCATAACGAAGATAATAGAGCTAATATTAAATGTATTACCCGGTGCAGAAAATATAAACCAATGCAGCCCATGATTTGTAAATGCATTCTGACAGCTATGTTGTGTAAGGTCACGGTCGGTTCTGTTCTGTGTGCTCTTCAGGACGCAACATCTATCGTATCCTGTTCAAGGCTCGTCAGATGGAGCGTAACGAGCTCTTCCTGCCGGGCCGCATGGCTTATGTGGTGGACCTGGAGGACGAGTACGCAGACACAGACATCCCCACCACACTCATCCGCAGCAAAGCTGACTGCCCCACCATGGAGGTACACACCAGCACAAACCTTCACACTTACCTTCTCGTCTGTGGGAGAATAATTCCTGTGACATCGTCATGTTTTCATAAACTATAGTAGTGTGAGGATAAATGGAGCACAAAACCAGTCATAAGGGTCAGTTAAAGAGATATATGGATCATCTGAAAGCTGAATAAATCATCTCTCCATTGATGTGTGGCTTGTTAGGAGGACAATATTCTGGAATCTGAGGGAGCAAAAAAAATCTAAATATTGAGAAAATCATCTTTAAAGTTGTTCAGATGAATTCTTGGCCATGCATATTACTGATCAAAAATGAAGTTTTGATGTATGTACGGTAAGAAATGTTCTAAATATCTTTATGGAACATGATCTTTGCTTAATATCCTAATGATTTTGGCATAAAAAAAAACTATAATTTTGACCCATGCAATGCATTGTTGGCAATTCGCAGATTTGTGCACTTTTAAAAATCTAATTTTGACGCACAAAGCTGTTTTTATTGTCTCTTATAACAAATATCTTTTATTTAGATGAAAATGTTGATTCTGTTGTAAAAAAATAACTTTTTGAACCTTACTTCATTCCTAACCAACAAGAATTGCGTTCATTTTTGACCCTCAAATGAAGACCTTTTTAAATATTCTCATGCTTTAATTTGATTTATGAACCCCCTCTGATTTCAAATCAGAAATCTCTAAGTTGCATGCATAGATGCAGTATTACGTAGCTTGTGATTGAACGGGCGAGGAGGCGAATGAAAAGAAGAATGGTTTCAGTCGTAACTGGTGCCACAGATGTGTTTTTTCTGCATCTGGATGTGGTTTCAGTGATCTGACCTCGACATAGTAAACACTTTCCACAAAAAACTCCATCATGTCAACTATAGTGTGAAATAGAAAAAAGAAACCAGTGAGGTTGTATGATCAGATGCCACTAGATGATTGTGAAAGTCTTGTCACTGCTGTTTTTCTTCCTCAGGCTCAGACGACGCTCACCACTAATGACATAGTCATCAGCAAACTAACGCAGATCCTGTCGTACCTGAGGCAAGGCACCCGCAACAAGAAGCTCAAGAAGAAGGACAAAGGTGGTTTCCCTGCGCCGCACCGCTAATGTCAAGATACGCTCTACGAGTTGCATTTTGAATCACTGAAACACGTCTATAATTCACCTGCCTTTCACATTTCTGATGAGAAATTGAACAAGATCAAGCGAGCTTGTTTAAAACCAGGACTAAAATCTGTCAGTGGGGAATGAAAACCTGTTTTCCCTCTAAGACATTTGTTCTTGTTTTAATCATAAAAGCACTTCATTTTGAGTTGTACAGGAAACAAGACTTATCTTACGTCATTCTGAGTAAATGCATGTTAAATGAACAATCTTTAGATATTTGCACTGAAAACAAGACCAAAGCGCTACAGAAAAACATCCCTTTTTTTGCAGTGTGTGATCAGACGTTACAGCAACGTTACAGTTATTTCAATATTCTAGTGGTTTGTAGCAGGGCTATTGTTTTTGTGAAACTAATTAATAATTAATAGAGATCTGTTGTATTTCCAAACATTGAAGTGTTGCTAATACAACACAATGTGTTCCTTAAATGTCCTAAAATAAAAAAGGTCTTTATTTGCTCTGATAGCAAAGATGGTATTCAGGTGACCTTCCAAAACGATAAAGAAATCAAGAGATTGGTTACATTGTTCAGCAGAGAGGCACTCAAGCAGCAGTGCTAACTAGTTGTGTGTAATCTAATATCAGGGTAATATAACACCATGTACACTGATATAAATGTGCATTACATTTTTAAAAAATAATTACTGTGGAAATGCATCATCAAAAGGGTTTGAAGAGTCCATGATGTAACTCTTGCCCATCCTTAGTGTTTGTAAAAGCTAAACTTTAGGGTTTTCTGTGTTTTCAGGCCGTCTGGATGAGAAGAAGGCACCAGAGGCTGACATAAGGTGAGTTGACATGCATTCTTAAGGCGAAGTTTATGATCTGAAATGAAGCTTGCTAACATCTGTGTGTTTGCAGCATCTTTGACGACATCGGTGACTACGCACCCTCCACCTCCAAGATCATCAGAGACAAAGAGAAGGAGCGCTACCGTGAGCGAGAGAGGGAGAGAGAGAGAGAGAGAGAGAGGGACAGAGAGAGGGAGAGAGAGAGAGATCGTGAAGAGGAGAAAAGACGGCACAGTTACTTCGAGAAACCCCGAGCTGATGATGACGAGGTCAGATGATCAGTGCTATGTCTCTGATTCTCATTGCCTCTGACTATTAGTGCAAAACTTAAGGATATCACTAATAATTGTAATATTTCTAATGCATAAACAATATTTCTCTCTCTTCAGGCCGTGGACATTGATAAAGGTAAATTCTCACAATCTTCCTATTCCTGATAATCTATAAAACTTCAGCGTTTCCTCATGAAAGCAGTTCAGGGGCAAATAATAGTAATCTTTTAAATGTTTCATTTAAATTCAATGCATAATATAATTGCATGTTAATTGCAATGAATTGAAAATGAGATTTATATTAAATACAATTAGCTGAGCTTAGGAGTGCCTTTCTTAACCAGCTTAAGTCTTCGTAAGTAATTTCATAATTGTTTTTAATTGTCCTGTTGTTAAAGTATACTGCCAAATGTACATACTAATGTATGCACATATCCAAATGTACAAGATATTATGGGAAATTAAAACATACTTCAATGCCATTTCTATTGAATGCTGGTACATTTTATATTTAAATATATTTGTAATAACACATTTGTAATGATGTTGCGGTGCATTGCATTCAGAATGTTAACTTTTAAATGTAATGTCAAATGTGTACAAGCTTAAACATGACAAAAGATTATTAAAATGATTTAAAATGTACTTCTAAAACGACACAAAAAAAATTAGTGTTATACACTTAATTACACAAACGTGCACGAAGAAAAATAATCATGAAAGTTCACTCTCCAAGGTTGCACACTTCTTGATCACAAAGGTATTGAAAGAAATTCTGTCAGTCCTATAGTTCAGTGCTGTGATGGTCTCTTTCAGGTCCAGGCTCTGTGAAGGACCAGATCAAGCTGATCAATGAGAAGTTTGCAGGAGCTGCTCACTTGCAGGGCCAGGAAGCATATCCTTCACGAGACTGCAGAACTGCAGCATTCACGCTCCGAGACTGAAAATCAGTCCGTTCAGATGTAGATCACACACTATTGCATGTAGTAGGGCTGCCCCCGATACAAGATTCTTCTAGACGGTTCACTTTAACCATTTGTCAATATGTTATGAGACTATGAATATGTCTGAAAAAAAAAGCTTGGAGATATTTGAATTGTTTATTAATCCAACTATTGTTTTCTGAGTCAGCTTCGCACCTTCAGAGCGAAATGCACCTTTCTAGTAGATTACATAATCAGAGAGTGTTTTCGGTTTGAATTGTTTGTTTTTAGAGTAGACATTTCAAGCTTTCTGTTGATATATTTCTTATGTTTGTGAGACGAGTATCCATCCTATATACTGATAGTTTTGTGTCATTTTTGTGACATGCTCCAGGTCATGGCTGGGGCGCATCCTGTTTTTCTTTATTTTACAAAAGCACAATTTTTTTTTTATATTGTGAGCTAAAAGTAATGTAATACATTTACCTCCAGTTTCACAGACAAGGCTTAAGCCTAGTCCCAGACTAAAATGTGAAATGTGTCTTAAGTCACTGGGGTATATTTGTAGCAATAGCCAAAAAATAATAATAATAATTTGTGGGTCAAAACTTTTTTCTTTTATGCCAAGAACAATGTAAAGATTATCTATTTCAGATGATGCATAAATCTCTATTTAAAAAAAAAAAAAAATCTACCCTTGGGACTGGTTTTGAGCTTCAGGGTCACATATTTCTTCAAAAAACCATGCCTTAATCCCCCCCCCCCAAATAGAATAAAGCAGTTAGTTACTTTTTAGGGAATAATGCAAAATTGTAATGCATTACTTTTAAAAATAACTTTCCCCAACGCTGATTTTGAGTGTACACTGATACTGTATTAAGCACAAGTACCAGCCTTTTTTCAGCATTTAACCAACTGTGGTCTACAATCAAGGGGGCAGCTCTAGTGTATTCCAATTGATGAAATGGCTTCTTAAATGCTTAGGGTTTTTTTCTTTAACCGTGAGCACTGGAAGCAGACGTGAAGAGAAGAAGCATCTTGGGGATTTCTTTGGGATGTCAAACAGTTACGCTGAGTGCTACCCAGCCACGTAAGTTACGTCGTCTTCTGTCTCGGACAGTTGGGGATGCTGATGATGCTGAGTCTGGACATGTTTGCCTGTGTTTTGCAGAATGGATGATCTGGCTGTGGACAGTGATGAGGAGGTGGACTACAGCAAGATGGACCAGGCATGAGTGATTCTGAGTTGTAATGAAGAAATGTGTCCGTGTGCCTCTGCTCAGGTGTGTTCACGTGTGTGTCTGTCTCTAGGGTAATAAGAAGGGTCCTTTGGGCCGCTGGGACTTCGACACTCAAGAGGAGTACAGCGACTACATGAACAAGAAGGAGGCGCTTCCCAAGTAACACAGACTCTGTTCTTCACCAGTTTGACATCGGTTTGAGGTTGTGTGTTCGAGTTATTCATGATGATAATTGTGTTTTTGTAGGGCTGCCTTCCAGTACGGCATCAAAATGTCCGAGGGCCGAAAGACTCGCCGCTTTAAAGAAACCAACGAGAAGGCTGAGCTAGACCGACAGTGGAAGAAAATCAGTGCGGTGAGTTTACAGGCAACATTCGGTGTGGTGTTTTAAGAGTTAGAGATGGAGTGGAATAAAACTCTGGATCAGCACTGACCAAGTAGGGGTGTGCGATTAATATCGGAATTGTTGTTTTAGCAATGTGCAAAAAAAACAAACTTGTCTTGTGAGTTCAAATCATTGACCGTGTGATGAAGCCTATTAGAATGCAGTTTGAATGACTCTATAATTCAAGTTATGAAATCAAAAAATATCTCTGTGTGAGTTTTTATAAGATATGGTATAGTATTAGATTTTAGACACATTTTATTTTTTTTGACCAATGAATACGGTTCCAATCAAAGCCGGAGCAGGACATTAATGCATCTCATCATGGCAACACTGCTGTGTTTCATTCTTAAATGAATCTGCTTTTGATTGAGTCGTTTGAGTCATTGATTCAATGATCCATTCATAAAGCAACATGTACTTGCTTCATTTCTACATGAATCAGGTGTTTTGAATGAATCATTTGAATGAATGAATCACACATTGAGGCAGGGATTTGCTGCCACCTACTGGTGGTTTTCCATGTCATATTTATTTATCCATCACAAGCCTAAATCAGCACAAAAACACACTCAGCAAAATATAATTTGATTATTATTTTATTTATTTTTTTCTGGTGAGCTGCAATCAGATGTTTGGTGTTCATTCAGTCCTGCAGCATGTTCATACTGTCTCTGTTTATTTCAGATCATTGAGAAGAGAAAGAAGATGGAGGCTGATGGGTGAGTGTCAGTGCTTTCTCTTAGCTTCAGTCACTGAAGAAGTTTATCGGGTCAGACGTGTGTCGCCACAAAAGTTTAGCATTTTGAAATGTCTTGTTTAGTTTTGCTAATTAAAACACGTTTTTTTTTTTTTTTAACAACCATTCAAGCACAAGAAGATGTGAAAGAACTTAATTTGTTACTCTTGTGATCCGAGACGTTTTTCTGTGTGCACAGAAGAAACATAAATCTCATGTTAGATATTCCACACACAAAAAAACACACTTGAAGGCACTTCAAATGTTGACATATCTTACCAAGATGGTTTATAATGTATAAAATTGCACATAAATATTTTGCACATAAATGAACCAGGGTAAAACCAGGATATAAAAATGTGACTAAAACACCTTTTTTTTTCCTCCGAGAATTAATCTTGGAAACCATTGACATATGGTCTGATTGCTTTTGTTCAGTAAAATGCATTTAGTCACCAGTTGCAGAAAACACTTCGACTAGTCTTTAAAGTTAGTCATCTAATTTCTTTTCTTTAAGCCATAATTTAATTCTGTTTAAGTTGGTTGCGTAAAACATGTGGATTGGTCAATGTGACTCATTAGCCATTGGTAAATGCTAGTTGGTCAGACTAGTCTTAGTTAATGCGAGTGACCCCATTTAATAATAATGGTCCACAGACAGCACACTAAAGAGCAACATATCAGTGCCTTTATTAATAACCAACATCTGATGATGAATCCGAGCTTGTTGATCATTGTTATAGTCAACCCATTGCTCAAGTTATGTCAGGTTTGGGATTGACCTCACATTGAAACTCGCATTTCTTGTTCAGACAGCAATGATATAACATCAGATGTGCGTCACTTTGAAAATGTGAATTTAAATAACCTCAAAACATGTATAAAGTACAGTCGATTTGAGCAGATGAATGGATCTGAGCTAAGATCGGATCTAGAGGTTGTGTGTGTGTTCATGATCTGTCGTCTGTCTCTTGTCTATTACAGGGTGAATGTAAAACGGCCCAAATATTAAAGCTTGAAGAATCCTTCCAGGCGTGTGTATACGATCCACGTGGATGCACCGTAAAAGAGTTGTTTTCCTGCGTCTTCATGAATCCAGTGGTAGAGAAAGGATGTTAAAAGATGTCATTTCTCATTTTTTCTGTTATTTGCAAGTTTTGTTTTGGCAGAGTGTTTCAGAATTAGATGCAATTGTGAGCTTCTAGAAACTAAATGATGATTTATCGTGACTTTTAAGTGTTGCCAGTTTTATTGCAGACATTGACGGGGACAAAGCTCCCTGTATATCCAAGGCTTTTCTGTGGAAATAAACTCATCCTGTGACAACATCAGATGCACATGCTCAACTCCTGTTTGAATGCATTTATTCATTAATGTACACATGTAATTCGGAGTAACAATAAAGCATGACACACTCTTGAATGCAGTCTGTCATTTATTATATATATACATACACACACACACACACACACCCCACTGGACATTTTATTGCCAGCATGATAAATATGATTAAATGGGCAGGTAATGCATTGTGATATTAAAGTGGGTAGCCATTGACTTCCATTGAGTCATATGTAATGCAGTCACAACGCTGATGAGTTTATTCGGTCCTCGATCATAAAGAGAAGCTGTGAGCTCTTCACAATACAGTGATGATTTCTCCACCGGTCTCCACATGATTCTGCACAGAGGTCAGATGACACACAGTCATTTCTGTGACGTGAAGGCAGTGTGGTGGTTTGTTGTCAGTGTGCAGCTTACCGTGAAGATCTCTCTGTGGCGTAGGATCAGCTCTTTGGTGAGTTGTCTCAAGGCTGGGTTCATGGCGAGCTCCTGGAACAGCGTGACCACAAATATCACGGCCAGATTATGAGCCGTCATGCGGTTCTGCTGACTGTGCATCTGAACACTGAGACAGCAGATTCACAAGCGTCTGAATACTTTCTCAATCCGCTGTGTGTGTGTGTGTGATTGCATGTTTTTATTCTTACACTTTATATATATATATATATATATATATATATATATTAACAGCCTACAACAATTTGTAAAAAATACAGTTAAAAACGTAATAATTGTGAAATGTTACAATTTAAAATAACCATTTCCTGTTTGAACAGACCTTGACGCAGCAGCAAGAAGAGACTTCTTTTATAAATAGAAATAAAGTCGAGAAATTTGGACATTCAGACTTACATTATTGACATTTATAAAAGTGTATATTTACATGCACAACTACATAATGTGCGTTAAGTCTGTGTTTGTATTTCTAGCTGTAAATTCCCAAGTAATTATTTAAAATGCATTTAATCTAGTTCAAATCTATTAACATATTTACTGACAGACTTACTGATATAGAAATGATAATTAAACTTTACTTGGCGTGCTACTTGTGCACAATGCACTTTTCTTAATACTAAATCTAAAATGTGTTTTAATGTCCCTTTTGATGAGGATTGTGTGATATTTGACCGACTTTAAATGCAAAATATTTAAAGTGTACCTGAAGTATATTTTCACTTGAGATTAAAGTGTGAAGTAAGTCAGGAAGACTTTAAGTATACTGTACCAGTTTAGTATACTTAAAAAGTACAATTGCATGGCATTTTATTGTTAAGTATATATGTATATTTTTCAGAAGGGTTGTCTTACATGTGCAGGTGTCCACACAGAGCAGCCAGAGTCACGCGGTTGTCTGGAGGAAGCTGTTTAAGCAGTTTGTGGTACGTCTGTAGTCTCTGTTTCTCATCTGAAAGCACTGTGGAGACAACTGCATATCAATCCACAACAATCTTGATATTTATCATGCCGTTTATGCATGCATGACAGTTCTTTAATGCTACAGCTTGAGCAAACTCTCAGGATTACACACACACACTTGAGCAGTTTTTGAGAGCAGAGTGCAATGCCAAGCTGTGTTTTAATGGAGAACTGATGTCTTGAGAGCAGTCGTACCTGCGGCTTTGAGCCAGAGCGGTCTGCGTGCGTGCGGTATGATCTCAAAGCTCTGCCGCAGGATCTGTTTCAGAGCTCCTGAAATGTCCAGGATGGAGAGCTCGTCTGTTTTCAGAAGCGTTCCTCTCGGAGAAACGCTCAGGTCGTCCACAAGCTTACTGATCTGAGGAGCGACTCCACAGCGCCGGTACAAACCCTCCACCTTCAGCCCTGGAACAGACGCCGCATTGCTCTTTAACACATCTCAGAAGAGACTTCCTGTTGCTGTTTTTACATTAATGAGACGTTGATGGTCAATCCAGCACTGTAGCTGTGCAGAACTACCCAACAGAGTCATGAGACCAAACACAAATGTGTCACATTATTAGTCAACTTCTGACTAAAGGAAAGACTGCATGAATCTGCTGAATAAAGTTTTAAATTCAATGCTTTTCTTTTGCAATATGTAGTCCCTAATGAACAAGAACACTTTAACTTAGTTTCATAAACAGTACCTATTATAATAATAAAACCATTTAAAAGAATATACTTGCTATTTACAGTTAAATGTACTCTATTCAGTCAGTTTAAAATGCATCAAATAACATCTAATGGAGATCACTGCTCTAAAGATTATTTCAAAGAATTGATTTAATATGTCCTTGTGACAAAACAAACTACACTTTTTAGAAGTGTACTTAAGTGTGATAAGAAACATGAAAGTTTGCTCTCTTTAATTACCCTTAAGTGGCCTTTAATTTAATTTATATTAAATGAAGTGCAAGGTCCAGTTCTCACTATAAACTATGACTTTTGCCTCAATAAACTCCTAATTTGCTGCGTATTAATAGTAAGGTAGTTAAGTTTACTCAACCAGAATAAGGCGTTAAATAGGTGTTTTATGAGTACAGCCAATATGCTAGTAATATGCATGCTAATAAACAACTAGTTAATAGTGAGAACTGCCTCTGAAACTAAAGCATTACTCGTTTTTTTTACACTAAAAGTGCATATTCATTACAATTAAGCACAAGTTGTGACTATTTGTTTTAAATAAGCCCCAAGGTGCATGCATTCAGTGCTGTTCTCTTCACGAGTTCTGGGCCTCTTTGGTCTTGACTCACCGTGCTGTGTGATGTGAGAGATGCACCTGTCTATAGAGCAGGGCACGGATCCTGAGCGCTGTGGTCCGTCTGTGGTCGAGCTCAGAGCCCTCCGCACGAGCTCATGCCATCGCACACAGCTGTGCTCCAGCTCAAACTGCATGTGCAACGTCCTGCACCAAACACACACACACATCATAGAAAGAAAGCCTGAATAATATCACTGCAGCAGACATCAGGACACTGACCTGTCAGGAAACTCCAGCAGGATGCAGTTCTCGGAGCGCTGCAGATCTGTAGAGAAGACGCATGCGTTTAATGGACATCACTATGGCAGTGTTTGGTGATCTGATGTGGGCTGTGATATACTGACGGGAGCGTGTCTGACTGTCCAGGGTCACCGTGTCTGTGGAGCCGTGTTTGGTGTGGATGCTCATCTCTCCGTCATGAAGGGTGCACCACACTTCTGCACACTGCAGCGCTGCATCCTGACGTATGGAGGCTCTGGAGACGGCACAGACCCCCAGCAGATCCTCCTCCACCACGGCACCTGCCAGCACAATCTACACGTGAAGTGTGTTAGACATTATATTAGGCCAAGGTTTCCCAAACATCCATTAAAAACTGTGGTCTGATTGTGAGTAATTTAAAACGAAGTGATCTGTCTCCTCTAGGACAGAGATGTAGTTTTACCTTCATGATATGCAGCATGTGTTTGAGGAGGGTTTCTCGTCCGTCTGCTCTGCAGATCATACTGTCTGTCAGCGATAACGCTTCAAACTCATAGGTTTGCCTGTAAACCACGCGCTAAGCATTATTACACTTCCAGAATAAAATGCATGTTCTGCTCAACAAAATATTAATATGAGAATCTTAAAAGAAAGGTTAGAGGTTCAAAATAAAAGTGTGCTCAGTTTGCTCAATGTGCACTTTAATGCATTTCGAATCGTAAAGTATATTTTAAAAAACATTTATTGCAGATAATATAATTTTAACAAAATAAAAGGCTATTTAAGCGTACTTAAAGACAGATACTTTCAGAACTGTTTCTTGATAATATCTTAAAAAGTGCACTTTGTAATAAAGCCAAATTAAACTTTTTATTTTTATTACTTTAAATACATGTTAAGTCATGTTTTAATAAAAAAATATTTCATGCTTTACAGAAGTACACTTATTTTGATGTGTTGATTAACATAATAAAGCCCCTTCAAAGTACTTGATTATAATTTGAACTGTAATGTGTTATACATGTACATATGTTACATATTTTGCATTTAAAATGTTACTACTGTATGTGTTAATATATTTTAAATACACTAAATTGCAACTTCATCATTATGAAAGTGTAATTACACATAGCTTTAAATAAATGTCATTAAAGGTTCAATAAAAATGACTTAAGTATATTTTAGACCATGCATGTTTGTCAGCAAAAAAACTATTAATTTATTCGTAAATTGTGAACTTAATATGAGCCATAAACGCTATTTAAAAGTAGTTTATGTTCTTTAATATAGTTAGTGTGCATGTTTCGCAGTCTTAACATTAAACAGTAACCCTTTCATTGCTGTATCCGTTAAAACCAGACGGTCAGAGGGTTACTGTAAATGCATGAGCCCGCTGTGCAGTTTTCTAGATGCTACCGAGGTGGCATTTGCACTGAAGGCTTGGGCCCGCCATCGCTGCTTGCAGCTCTATTTTTAATTGTAATTAAATTAACATGCAATTAAGTGTCCAAAACAACACTTTTAGTTCAAGTTAGGTACTGTATATTATTTTAAAGTACAATATTGCTGTACAAGTATGCTAAAGTGCACTTCATTTACACAAAAGATTTTAGTCCGATTTCATAAAAATGTCTGTATTTTCTGAATTAATGCAGATAATGCAGGCATTACAAAAACTGTCTTCAGAAAACAGTTTATTATTAAACATAAGCCAGTGTGTGACCTACAGTTCAAAGCAATTTATTGTTTCATTCAGACCACAGGATTGTAATGCACGGCTGCATTAATGCGATCCTAACTTTGGGTCGGGTTGGGTTGGGTTGATATGGTGTCATGCTCTTACCCTGCAGAGCAGTCGAACACTGAGATGACTTCGGTCAAATCCAGCACATCACAGGCCGCAGACTCGTTCTCCTGCGAGAACAAGAAACGCTCCTCATCCAGCTTTCCATGGAGCTCCTCTACACAAATGATATAGCAGTGTCGTCATTATAAAAGAATTAAAAAAAACAACCCGATGCATGTTGATGAGGGACCTCAGTGGTGTATCTTACCTATCTGCTCCTCTGAATGTCTTGTTTGCACAAAGTCAGGTGCCACTTTTAAAAAAAAAAAAAAAAAGAGTGAAATTAATTAAAAACAATTCGTCAATGCATAGAAAAACCTTAGAATTTTACACTTATATTCAGTAATGAACAAAATAATCCATTGCACTAAAACAATGCATAGGTCACCCTTGTAAAAAAATAAGTAGACTTTAGCATACTCTTTAAAAAAAATCTAAATAATATCAGTGAAAATAATATATATTTTAAAAGAATTTACTCAAGTTCCAACTGAATGTTATGTTTTCACACATTATTATAATTATATATTTTTTTTAACTCACTAAAGCCGAACTTGAATACTATATGTAATAGATATATAATTTCATAATTACATTATTGCCACGGAAATATGATTTAGGTAAACTTAAATATACTTATTCTGTTGTATGCCATGTATTTAAATCTATTTTCTAATTTTACACATTTGTAACGATGAAGCTACAATTCACTATATTAAAAAAAATCGCTTTAAATGTATTATTGAATAAATAATAACCAAGTACTTTGCATGGGCTTTAGTAAGTTAGTCAACACATCAAAATAAGTATACTTAATAAGAAGTGTAAAAAAAATCATTAAGATTTAAATAGTAAAACTTTAAATGCGCTTAAGTGGCCTTTTATTTCATTACTATTATATTATTTTTAAGTAGTTTTTTTAAATTTACTTAAGCACACTGCAAGCACACATTCAGTACATTTAACCAAACTTATTTTTCATAAAGATTTTCATCTAAAGATCACTGAGAAGTTTTGTGTTGTCACAATTTTTTAAAGAAACGTTAATTATTGGCACCCTTAGAGATTCATTTGAAATATACTTAAGTATACTGAATTGCATATATAAAGTAAATTCGTTGTTATTTCATTCAATTACTTGAATTTTATGAAAGGTAAAATATTAAATCTTAAATTTTGTTCACGTTTATCAAGGGTAGATAGAAAGTGTACTTAATTGTCATGAAAATAATGAAAATTATCTGAATGGGTTTAAAAAGACCTGGAATTTGAAAATGTTAGGAGGTACATTAGCACACTAGGAACTGAATTTGTCCCGATCAGGACTCGACTCACCCACAAACTCATTGTGTCGGAGTAGCTCGGTCTGCAGGGCTTGTCCAGCGCTCTCGGCCTCGCTGATGGCAGAGCGAAGCTCAGGATCTGTGATGCTGCAGGAAACTCTGGCTCCAGAACACAGCAGAGACAGCGTCTCCTCCACATTAGCACCACAAACCACCTCACGCAGCCTCTGAGGAGCACCACAGAACACACACACTGATCGTCTGCAACTAATGACATGTGAACATGGACCATCATGAGGCTCAGAGATTTATACATCATGCATAAATCAGCTCTCCATCGATGTATGGTTTGTTCGGAGGACGATATTTGTCTGAGATGCAACTATTTGAAAATCTGGAATCTGAGGGAGCAAAAAAATCTAAATATTGAGAAAATCATCTTTAAAGTTGTTCAAATGACGTTGTTAGCAATGCATATCACTAATCATAAAAGTATGTTTTGATATATTTACTGTAGGATATTTACAAACATCTTCAGAGAACATGATCTTTACTTATTATCCTAATGATTTATGGCAAAAAAAGACAAATGTATTTTTTGGCTATTGCTACAAATAAATCCCAGAGACTCCAGATTGCTTCTGTGCTGCAGGGTCACAGATGGTAGGTGTTTTGTTCACAGGCTGACCTGGTCAAGCAGTTTCTGGTTTGCGGCGAGCGGGTGAGCTTTGCGGTAAAGTCCTTTGCGGTATTTGGCGAGGATAAACTCCAGCCTCTGATCTGGAGAGACGTCAGGGCTGATCTGCTCCGTCGGAGGGATGCTGGGACCCCAAACACTGCTGGCAGCTTTATTCCCATACAGCACAAACAACTGGAAACATGAGATGTGTGCTGTTGTTAAGTCACAATTAGTTTTCAAAGCAGATTCACGACGAGAAACCAGAAAAGTACAGTATTAACTGTAGACAACTTCAGCGGTAAAGCAGCTCTAGAGTGACATTATTCTGCTCAGTTTAGTTCAGTGTGAATGTGTCAAAGTTCAATGGTTATGAAGCAAATTCAGATCTCGTATAAAGCAGAAGACAATAGTGTCATTATTCAGCTCCAGTTCAGTTAAATAACCGTGCAAAGTTCATCAAGTGTCATCCAATTATGAAACAAATAAAAGACAACAGTGACACAATAGTGTAATTAAGTAAAAGGCGACTATTGAACTGTTATAACATTTTTAGATGTAATTTTTGATATAGGATAGCATATATCATAATGCTAAGCAGCTAAAACTATATATATATATATAACATTTCTTTACTTAAAATAAATGTTTACGGAAATAAAAATTAACTTGTTTTATGAGCTAGTTTTCAAAGTTTCATTAAGTTTGACTTAATGTATTAAAAATGACTAAAGCTTAAATAAAAATGAACAAAAACAAAATGAACAAATAAAATGACAAAAACACAACAAAATGACTTTAACATTAAATAAAAAATACTCAAATTAAATCAAAAACTGTAAACTAGTAGTATCTCAATGATACTAAAATAACACTGTTTTGGCAACAATATTTTATGATTTTGAATATTTTTTTTTCAGCCATTTAGTTTTTCTGATTTAAAGTTAGAGTTATGGTAGAGAACGCAATGCCACTGAAGTTTAATTCACAGACATTACTGTACATATACAACTCTTGTCATAAAACATTCTTTAATGTCATTAAAGTAAAAGGCCACGTCTTGTATAAACCTCAAAGGAGATGCCAAAGCTACTGGAATTATGAAGTTGAAAATAAAGCTATTCCCAAGCTGTTTAAATATTAATACTGAAAACACAACTTTTCAAAGCACTGTAAAATAAGTAGAAAATAAAGCTGGTCATATAAGAGCATAACGACAGGAAGTGAACTCACCTGAATTAAAGGCTCCGTCCAAACCTTATTATCTAGTTTGAGACTTCGCACTTTGGACCGGTTACTGCCCATGGATCGATGTGCGCCCGCGCAGGCCTCACAGATGACAACCAGCAGGTTCACTGATGCCCACTCGGGGTTGGCCACACCACAGTCAGCGCACACTTTATTAAAGGGACTGGACCAGAGTCGAAGTGCCACCTCGCTGTAGGAAAGAGCGCTGCGGATCACTTCATTCAGACTCTCCAACCACATGGCCGTCTCCTTAGCAGAGTCTGCAGAGAAACTGAACCAACCATCAGGTTACTTCACCACCAACAGAACACAAAGAACAGAAACCTGCTTGCAAAAGGAGAGAAAAGAAGACACTCACTTGAAGGTCCTGTATGGAGTAATGAGACTGAAACTGTGACGGCCCGTTGCCTTCACAGATGCTATATTCATCGACACGAACATCATGCCAAGACCCACAGTGAAGTCCTGTTCATTCAGACAAGTTCAATTTGCAAATGTCCCCGTCAAGTACAAGTGCAAGTCTAGCCATATACAGTATATATATATAAACATGCATGGTCATTTGTTTAATTTTGGCATTTACAACATTTGAAATCATTTTAACATTTAAGAGTCATTTTTTGCTCATGGAACTGAACAATATAGTTCTGGGTTAAAGGTGCAGTAGGAGATCTTGGAAGATGCTAACTTTAGCCTGAGGAGGTAGGCAAATACATATTTGACAGCTGGTTAGGAAAGTCATTCCCCACAAACATTTCATGGTCCTATGCCTTACACAGAATATATTAATTCATTTAGACCACTAAACTTAATGATTACTATCGGGATGTGAAAAGACTTTTAACCAGCATAACAAAAAATGTTTCTGAAGACCATCACCTACTGCAGCTTTAAGACACACAGGGCACGCAGACAGATGTAAAGCTTTCAGTGAGTGGAAAACAGAAGCATTTTCAAACAATTAGGAAAGTCCACGGTTCCTTTCAAAAGTGTTGAAGGCCATAAAAAGCCTAAAATGGTGTAAGAAAGTAACTTTGGGGACAGAAAGACAAGAATTGTAACATCGCTTAATGTAATGATTAAACTTCAAAAGGATTTCAATGAATAAAATTGAGCGCTGCACATTTTAAAGTCAGCTGCTGCTGCTTTGTGTAATGCCTTTAAGAGGGAGACTGCTATATTTATGCTATTCTGAAAGCGCCACCCGCTGGCAGAAAATTAAACTGCATTTTCAATAAGCTCCTCTGCTGGTTTTGTTCAGACCAATGTGAAAATCAACCCATGTTGCTAATGCGAATGGTTGGATCAGCGAGAAAATAATGTGTTGTATAAAGTGAAACAATTAAAAATATTTATGTTACTTAATTAATATAATAATTTATTAATAATAATTGTTTTAGTACATATAATAATTTATACGTTTGACAAGATTTTCTTTAAAAATGGTTTAAAGGCTAAAATGTGAAGTTTGTCATTTTATAAAAACTGTATGTAAAACTCTAAATCATGCTTTTTATAGTCTTTTTTACTTTATTTGTGCAGGTCTTTAAAAAAATCTTACATTTAAGCTTAAATATCCTGCTGTTAATTCATTTTTTTAGGTAGGCCTATGTCTATATTATGTTTTTTATTAAATACTGTTATTAATTATCCTTTTGTAAGCCACTTTGGATAAAAGTGTCAGCTAAATGCCTAAATGTTATGTAAACATCATAAGCAGATCTCAGAACATACATATATACATATATATATATTTTAATTGCTGTTTATGACCCCTTTAAAGTTCATTCAGTTTATTCAAGGTTAGTATTTCATCAGTTAATTATAGGCGGTAATATGTTATATGGAGGTTATTCTACTAAGGAATAACTGAAAACTGGCCGTTTAATAATTGGGGGAAAAAATGCATATGAGGCATAATGGCTATCTGGATATGAAAAGCACGTTAATGGTGTAAAGAGTCCAGAAACACTAACTTATTTAGTAACCACTGTAAAACCAACTGTGTTCCTAACAACTCTGATCATTTCTGATCTCTTTCATTTCTCTTGACAGGTTGACATAAGTTAGCAGGTTTCCACACCTCTTTGCTGCTGTAAATCCAAAGGGAGAATCCACGGATAGCAGTGTACACCTTTTTCCGTGGGTCTTTCATGGTCAGCGGTCCGTGTTGTTTGGGAACAGTGAACGGTTCACTTCCTCGAGAGGTGTAGAGAGACGTCAACCAGAGCTGCCGCACAGCTACCACACAACATTCACAGGACAGAGCTCAAAGAGATGATCTGATGCTTCAAATAAACCAGACATTGACTCTCTAAAGGTGCTTCATGTCATTTTTTGACTGTACTAAAGCATAAAAATACAATAATATGGTCTGTGCAAAGAGTTCACAAACGAATCATTCTTTTGAAGGGTTCTTTTTGGTGAACTGGATGAATCAATTCACTGAATCGTCTGAATCAGTTCATGGCTCAAGCAGTACAGATCTACAAGTTACTCAATCAAAACTCACTACCCAATGTCTTGTCTTCTGTGTTTGTGTGAGCACATGGTTTCTGTCATAGTTTATTTACCCCACCTGTCCGCTCTCATTACCCCCTCATTTACTTAACTATTTATTCTCCTTGTGTGTTTTTTTGGCTTGTAACTGCTATTTTCTGTGGATCTTCTGCCCTTTTCCCCATTTGTGTTTTGCTCTACCTTGGGCTTTTGTTATCTTGGCTTGTTTTTGCATTGCCTTTTATTTTTTGTCTGAGATCTTTTGAGCATCCCTGGCTGCCTTGTGTTTGGGTTTTGTCCGGATATGCTGACAGATGCTCTGGACTACAGGTAATAATGGTCAGTTTCTTGCACAGACCCATTGTTTTGCTTCATAAGACCTCAATATATTATCAGGAGCCACGGGTATTAATTTGGCCTGGCCTGATATGCATTTTTTGACTCATGATTTTAGCAACTGACTTGCATCTTATGAATCATCAAGGACCACAATTTTTATAAATTATTTACTTCTCTACTGAAGGAAAAAATAACTTGGATGGCCTAAGGGTAAGTAAATTAATTGTTCCTTTAGGAAATGCGCTTCCGGTTTCCTACCTTCACTGTGAGCCATGAATTCAAAGTGCTTCTTCTGTAAATGGATGGAGAAGCGTCCTTGATCCTGCTCGCGTATGTTGGTGATGCTTGTTACGTGAAACACATATTCTGTGAACTTGTCCTGGAGCACATTAAAAATGTGTTTATAAAATAAATAATGGAAACATATCATTATTTATATAAAGTCACGCCAATATGAAACCACTCACTGTGCGCTTTTTCCACATTGACATGACATGTCCATCAAGAGTGACCCACAGAACATTGTGCCTACAAAACAAATACAGATTTAACACCATACAGAACTCTTCCCTTTTTGTTTGCACTCTATTCTGTTTGTTTCCTTCAGTTTTATAATGGGTGTCCTAAAGGCCCTTTCACACCAAATGTTGTTGAGCTCAAAGATTATAAATTAAAACCCCTTTCTATTGAAGTAATCACACCAGACACGAACACAGAAGCTATTTTCTGTGAAACAGCATTTAAGACTTCTATGTCACCTTTTAGCAATAACCCATGATTAGCATAAATATTCCTAAAGCATTGTCGGTTTTGCCTAATTGTGAGATAAACAATATATCCCCATCAATGTTTCTGTACATATTTACAATAAATACTTCAATATAGTTTAACATTTTACACCTTATCTTTGCATACGAGTACTTATGCACATAATAAACTTTAAATAGCATACTGTTTATATATGTGCAAATTGAACTTAAAGTTTTCAAACACTTAATTGCATGTTACATGCAATTTAAATGAACCTATTCATATTGTGCTGTACAGTAGCTTACATTTTATATTAAATGCATCTCTATATGTAATTCCAATATTACTTATGTGCGAACTGGTTGTAATGTTTAAACACTTGAAAGAAAAAATTTATTCTAGTTTACATTCACAGGGCCCTCCGTAAGTATTGGGACAGCAATGACAAAATTGCTTTGTGTAGTCTGCAAATATGATTAAAAGATGAATTAGGATTACAGCCTTTTCAACACGTGTTTTACCAAATAAAAAGAGCAGCACTTTTACAGTTTGATGTGAGCATCAGTATTGGTTTGAGTTTCTATCTTTAGTCTCCTCTTCAGCTGGTGAAATACATGTTTGATTGGTTTTAAATCTGGAGATTGATTTGGGCAATCTAAGACTTTACATTTCTTTGCCCTGGTAAAGTCCTCGACTGAACTAGCAGGGTGTTTTCGGTCATTGTCCTGATGCGTTTTCTGATGAGTCTGGTGGCTTTTTCTTGAATATTGGTAGCCAAAATCGTTTTGTACCCTTCCAAATTAATTCTGCTGCTGTCTTCATACATTAAGCCCTCTTTAAAATTGAGAAAGCCTGTTCCAGAGACAGCCATGCATGACTATGCCATGACTCCACCTCCTCAATGCTTTACAGATGAGGCTGTATGTCAGGATCATTTGCAGTTCCTTAATTAGGGTTTATGTACATCTGTTGAAGTAACTATGAAAGTACATGTATTCTCTTTGAAATCTGGTTAAAGTGTACTGCCGCGTTGCATTCGTGGTAAACAAACTTGTTTTGTTTCTTTAAATGTAGTATCAAATAAACTCTGGTTAACCTGTAATCAAGTACATTGTCAACACATCAAAATAAGTGTACTTCTTTAAATCATGACCAATAAGTTATGTTTTATACATAATGATTTAAAATGTACTTTAAATGAAAATCTTTCATGTTACATCCGTCCACACATTTTAAAAACGCAGTGATTTCAGCAAACATATTGTGCTGTTAGGTCTGCGTTTCATTGTTTTCATTGTAAAGAGCACATTATTTTGTTTAGATTTTATGTACAGATGCTTGTTCTTGCAGTATTCATGATATTTCATGAAATGCATTATTTAATTTTAGCAGTTTTCAAATGTTTCAAATTGTTAAAGGCCTAACTTAAGGAAGTGAATTTTTCTTTCGGGTTTTTATGTGATTTTCAGAGATCGTATAGTGTTAGTTACTTGCGTCCCCTCCATACATCAAGCCAGCTGGATTGTGCCACCACACACTCACTGCGAGGCGGTTCGGCTTTCTGGTGCGGCCCTGATAATTTCTGCTTCTTCCTGCTCACACGAATAGTTGCAGCCCTGCAGACCAAGAATTCAAGATATTTTAAGATCTCGCCAGGGACTTGGCACTGTGTTACAGGTCATCAGTCCATGCAAGGTTATAATGAGTTTGTTTCTTCATCATCAGGTTTGGAAAAATGTAGCACTGCATCAGTGTCTCATCAATGGATGCTCTGCAGTGAATGGGTGCCGTCAGAATGAGAGTCTGATAAAAACATCACAATAATCCACAGCACTCCAGTCCATCAGTGAACATCTGGAGAAGACAAAATAAATAAATCCATCCTCTAACTTCAAAATCCAGCCGCATATTTGTTTACTAAACTATTTATTTAGTTTAAACGCTGCTTGATCTGTGCAGATTTCTCTCCTGATTCAGACCAGAACACTTTTTCGCTGGAGGAAGCGTTATTATGGATTACGGACTCGTATTATAGTTAAAAACATCTTGGTGGATGTGTTTCATCTTTTGTCTTCTCCAGATGTGAAGTGATGGACTGGAGTGCTGTGGATTATTGTGATGTTTTTATCAGACTCTCATTCTGACGGCACCCATTCACTGCAGAGCATCCATTGATGAGACACTGATGCAGTGCTACATTTCTCCAAATCTGATGAAGAAACAAACTCATCTAGTGGTAGGCAAAATGTCATTTCTTACTTGATTTAGGGGTAAAATATGACCTTGGCACATGACATGTAAATCACAGAGACTTGATCACTTTCTGAGGTGTAATCATACTGTACCTTGGTTTATTGGGTCTGCCAGGTTTGCTCTGAACATCCTGTGATTTGGGAACTTGATGGATTCCTTCACTGGTGCAAGTTTCTGTCCGTACGTCTGTCCCGTGATCTGTTAAACTTCAAGGAAGAATATAAACAGTAGTAACCAAAGCCTAACAGGTTTTGTCAAGAAACATGCAAAATGAAATCAGATGGAAGATGCACTACCTTTTGTCATTTAAATCGTGGTGATCATTGCTGAGCAAGTCTGGAGTCACGGTGCAATCATCAGAAGACACTGCATCAGCGGCTCTGGCTGTATCTGGAGATGAACTGGTACTAATGGGAGGCGTATCTGGCCATGGAAGTGTTTCACTAACATGTTGAGGATCAGGGGGTGCAGAGATGGACTGCAGCTGTCTAGACGAATCATCCACAATAACTTCATGCTTTATATCGGTTTCTTCTTCTAAAAAAAACAGCAGTCATCAACTTTAATAAGGGTTTGTCTTTTTAAGTTTGTGAGCAGTAATGTCCTTTTAAGCCAAAGTGACAGACACCCAAACTATTAAAAGAAAATTGCATCAAACATTGTTATTCCAAAGCCAAAAGGTGTGATGCTGAGGAATTTTCACCCAGGTTTGTATTTTTTCTGTCATGACTCATGCTCCAAAATGAAAACAAGTGTAAAAAAAAAAAAAGCTACTAAAGGAAGCGTATGCGAATTGGATAAATCTTTTTATGCTGGCTGAAAGTCTCTTCACATTCCTAAAACCATCGTTAGATTAAGTGGTCTAACTGCATTAATATTTATATCGTCTGTGGAAGTTGTGGGACTATAAAATGTTCGTCCAATCATATCTCTCGGTCCGAGGGCTCTGATTGGCTGTCCTACCTGCCTGTCAGCGTATGTATTTGCATCCCTCTATGAACCATGTTCACACAGATATGATCCGTCATCAGTGCGTTCATTATTGCAGAGCGAGCGAGAATGAAAGGCGTTATTATTGTAATATTGTTTATTTTGTACAGTAATGTTTTCTCAGCAGTGAATGCGACATGAGCTAATCTGACGCCGTCTCTCATTGTGTTGCTGGTTCGTCTGTGTTTTGGAGGAGGCGTGGCTTTGGAGACTGATTTCCAGGGAGGGTGGGGTCTTACGTTTCAATGCTAGCTTGCTATTTCTAGCCTCTCTGAAATCACCTTCCCTACCTTTGATATAAAACATGAATCGTGCTCTACTGTTAACTTCCTTCCACAAAGCTACTGTATGGGTTGAGCCAAATTGACAACTTTTACACATTTCAATAGTGTTTTATATATTTGTTGTATATATTTAATGTATAAGCACATGGTCAACTACACTGCATGCTAATAAGAAGCATGCTAACATTTTAAAGCACATGTAAAGTCATTAATTATAATTTAAATCCTACTGTGCATATTACACTTAAAATATAAAGTATAAATATACACATAACACACAATATGCAAGTGCAAGGAAACAATACTAAAACTAGTGCATAAATATAGTCAGATATTTCAAAATTTTGTTGAGCAGTTAATACACAAGAGGCTATAGGTGATTCAATTTACTTCTCTAAATAACAAACTAGTTAACTAATACACGGCCATAAAAAGCCACTTCCATAATGTTTCCTATTAAATGTATTCTCAGTTTTGCATTGCATTTCTAGGTTGTGGCTAATTTGACTTATACCTGCAACTTGGCATTGTGTATTACAAACACTGTTAGCTCTTATTGCATATCGAAATGTCTCTTATTTGGATAAACGTGTCTGCTAAATGTAAATGTGATTATGGTATTTTATGGCTTTATATTTTAATTTAATTTCCAGAATTGTTCATTTATTTTTTCACTTGGACATTGTGGTTCACATGTGTCCGAGTAGACTTTTTATGCATTTTCTAATTTCTCTTTTTTTAGGCATACAAAACGAAAGCTTTCAAAATATAAAAAACCTTTACACATTACTAGACTTCCACTATAAAAGAGAAATTATACTTTTGTTATTCTGGGTCAACAAGGAAGACATCAGACACATGGATCAGTATATTACTGATGTTATTGTAAAGGAAACATAATGAAAAGTACCTTCAGATTTCGTCTGTGTATCAGCTGTAACATCTGGACAAAGCAACTGGCCATTTCTGTAAGATATAAGAGCATAGGAAGCATATTGGGGGAAAAAATTAAATATATTAATTCATATTAGATGCGATCAAGTAAGAGAATCCAAATCCTTTGTTCCTTTAAATGCCTTTCTTTCTTTATTGTATTAAAGGCGGCGTCTTGTTTTGTGATTAAATCAGACAACAGCTGAACAGCATGAGCTCACCTTTGACTGGATGACGGCTGAAGAACACCTTCTCGAAAATACCTTGATCGAGGCTTTGGCACAGGTATGATATCAGGGGGATCAGACACAGACATCTGCAGTAAATAAGTATAATGCATGAGACAGCTGTGTCATTAGAGTCAAGAATGTAAGCACCAAGAATTCACTGCCTTTGAATTGTAAAGAAACATGACGTGTTTTTCCACTCGTCAACACAATGTGACATTTATGTCAAACCATCCAGACGGTTCTTATTTCAAACTCCCAGCTGAACTCTTTGGCAGCCGTTTCAATGAGATGAAGGACCATATATACAGTAATGCACTATTTTTAAGAGTGTTTAAAGGTGCATGTTCCTCTGTGATGTTTCTGTGCTAATCTCTGCGCATTTCACGCCATGCATTTGTCCCAATCCACTACTACAGAGAAACCAACACTTGTTCAACGTAAGGATGGATTAATGGCAAATACAGCATTAAATTAAACAAAATGTTAAATGTTTTCAATCTCGAGCAAGTCTTCTGACGAACTCTAGTTAGGGTAGATAATTGTTCTCTTGGTGTGTTTTTTTTACCCTATTATTTTAGGTAATTTTATTTATAAACAGGTAAATGTCCAACACTGTTTGGTGTTTTATATTTGGTGATTATAAAAATCTTTTTTTTTTTTGACTGTTGATTTCAAGTTCAATGTAAAATTCTGCAAATGTTTGATGTGATGTAGGCTAATTAATATAAAAGTTAAGTTCAAACTGTTATTAGTTTAGTATTTTATAGTGAAACGGTTCGTCTGTTATAGCGCCCCCCTTTGTTTCGACGAGACTTCCTGGGATCTCTAGATCTAGAGCATGGATTTAGGAATCTGAGGATGTAAACACTTGTTTATACGACGCATTATTATAAATAACATAACCAAAAAAAAAAAAATTGTATTAGCGCCAACAATACTTCATTTGTGCTCCTATTACAACTACTAATATGAATATTAACACTAACATCTGATCAAATACGAGTGCTGATAATCTTTAAAAAAAAGAAATATAGACTTACTATAGTAGCCCAGGCTACTCAAGATTGTTGCTTATAAACACGCTAATGTTACAGCTGTTTGTATCCTCGTGTGTTTTCATTCAGTGTATGAAAAACATAAAATATCTACTAATGTAAATGAGTCATCAGAGTGAGACTGCTTACCTTGACGCTCTTCTGGAGAATGAAGACGTACTGAAGCCAGGAGGCGGATGTTGAGTCGCGAGTTTGACCGGTTTCTGCTCTCGCACGCCACGCGCTCATGGGTTGGGTTAAAGTCAGGTGTATGGGTGCACTTTAAACCTAGTCATGGACTGAGTGAGCTGATGACACGTGACGCCATATCCTGGCGGTCAAATGAAAGCTGAACTAATCGTAAGGAAATTTTAAGAGCCTTTGAACACAGCGCGCTTTGACTTTAAGTCCAGTCGCTCTAAAGTCCTATGCATTTGCTCTTTATATCCTTTATTTGTTTTCCCTTTATCTTTTTTAACTTGCTCACTATTGATGCTATTGCAAACTGAAGTTATTTTGAAATCTAAAATGTATCCAATAGCTGTAAATTCGTGTCAAGGCCAAGCAGTGGTCAATATATTTTTTTCCCATAGCTCTCTCTCACACACACAGATAGATATCTGTAACTTTATTTACAGACAAACAACAATCAACATAATTTCATTTCAGTCTCAGACACTCAAACTCTCATACAAACTGTCCCACGTTATGTTTTATGCATCCAGTAAAAGTAAACAGGGAAACTAGTGTTTTGAATGTTTTGAAAGTAGTGTTGCTTGATGTGTAAAATGATGATTTTCTACAACTTAAAGTGAAGACATGGCTGAAAATGTAGTGTTTTGGGCACTTTGGTTGTGTAGAGGTTCTCCTTTAATGAGTATTAGTTTGATACCATATTTTGACAGTATTTCTCATTTGCTAAGACCCACTCAATGAAACTGGGCTCCACTTGAAACGCTTCTTCATTTGTTTCACACATTTTTCAAACCCTTTGTTATAAACAGTCACCACCGATCTCAATGAAAGACCCCAAACTCTGTTGGATTCACTGTTGAACAAAAGGAAGATGATAGAAAGTACTTGCATAGCCATGAATCTCTGACACAGCTGTGTGAAACTCGTTTGCACAACTCTTCAATCTGCAATCAGTCAATGAATAGATTCCACCTCTGTGCTGATATTTGCAAGTGTATGGATTTAAAGAGACCAAAGGCAAGGAAGGAGAGGAGAGAGCTGGCAGAGGACAGAGAAAGAGAGGCTTGCTCACAGGGCGGAGGAGCTGCATTACTGTCAAAGGAGAAAATACAGCTCAAATTTCAAATGAAATCAGACAACAATTACTGACCATGTCATCAATCATAGCTTGTCCTTTAGAGAAGCTGGATAAAGGGTCGGAGCACTGTGGCATTTTTCAAAATGACACCAGACAAGTCACAATGTTACTGTACTGAATACCACTGTGTGTTTCAGCTTTACTGTATTGCAGTAATGCAGATGTTTCATCACTCCCATTTATGCATTTGTCATAAATTCACATTTGATATGCTTTGTTATTGTAATACATTGTTATACCATAAAGTTACATGTAACTGGAATAATTTGGCATTTTCTCTAATGATGGTGTCCTTTTCCACGTGCAAACTATCAGTTCAATACAGAATGCCTCATCACGTTTTTTGATGCACTAGATAAGAGACTTTAATCTAAAGAGAGAGGACTGCTGATGGATTTTCCATGCAAGGTGGTATTTCCTACGGTGGCTGAGAGAGCTCAACGCGCTGCAATTTAAGAAAACACATGCAAATGGAAAAAACACCAGCAAATAAAACAAAAACATCTTCATCAATATGACATCCCAAGTGTTGCAAATCCTCACAGCACATGCATATAACGAAACGCGCTGCAAATCCATCACAACACGTGCAAATTAAGAAACGCTGCAAATCCTGCTGCTAATAGCACTGACTACAATGGAAATGTTTCAAGGAGATCCCAAAAATGTCGGGCCTGGCTGGGATTTGCTTATCGTGCAGTGGCTGGCTACTGGTCAGTGGAGTTGTTGGTGAACTGAAAGGTGAGTTGTTGTTTTTTTTTTTTAACACCCTGATTGCATGATTCCTTTATCTTTTGGATATGATTAGCCTAAATAAGCTGAATAATTACGATTAAATGTAAAACGTTACTTAAGATGGCTAACTTTAATATCCTCAGCTAAATATAATTTGAAGGTTAATGAAAATAAATTTGTAATGCTTAATTAATTGATTTTTAATTTGCATGTGCTTTGAGGATTTGCAGCGCGTTTCGTTATATGCATGTGTTGTGATTCGTGAACGAATCGTTCAATTTAACCGACTCTTCTTAGTGAACCGGTTGAACCAGTTCACCAAATCGAACTGAATCGTTTGAAACGGTTCACGTCTCCAATAAGCATTAATCCACAAATTACTTAAGATGTTAACTTTTTTAACGTGACTGACACTCCCTCTGAGTCAGAATAAACCAATATCCCGGAGTAATTCATTAACTCAAACAGTACACTGACTGAACTGCTGTGTAGACCGAACTGAAGATGAACACCGAGCCGAGCCAGATGACGAACGAACACGCCCTCTGCTGGAGCAGTTCTCGTTCTCGAGTCAAGAACCGGTTGCATCGGTTTTCGGATCACCAGTACACTGAACTGAGAATCGTTTCTGTCGGACGCGTCCGATTTGAGAACCGATGAACTGATGCTACTGCGCATGCGTGTAAAGTATTTCGTAAAGTGTGATAAAAGATCTATATACATTTTTTTTATTATTATTATTTTTTAAGATGAATGTTTCTAATCTGTATATTGTAGATTATGAATAGGCCAGAGGGGGTTTCAGGGAAGTTGGACAATAATTAAGAACTCTAAAGACTCTATGTTTAATAGGAATAAGGGATGATTTATGAAATATGTGTACTGTATTTATAGTTAATAATGATCACATTCAAAAATTGAGTTTGTAGTAAACAGAACATGAACACGAGTAGAGAAGCTGATTATACTGAACTGCAGCACACGTGCCGGTTAGAGTGATTCTCGTTCTCGAGTCAAGAACCGGTTGCATCGGTTTTCGGATCATCAGTACACTGAACCAAAACCGTTTCTTTCGGACGTGTCCGTTTTGAGAACAGAGGAGCTGATGATACTGCGCATGCGTGATTCAGCGTGAAGTCGACTGACTCACAGCGCGTCTGAACCGAACTGATTCTTTTGGTATTTGATTCTGAACTGATTCTGTGCTAATGTTATGAGCGCGGGTAAACCGAGGGCTTGAATGAAGTTCATTTAATAACAAATACATCGCAATGGTTTATGTATAGTGGTTTCTGCGCTGATGACACCTAATTTATTTACTTTATATCTTCAAGACTTAAATCCTCTTATGCACATTATTGCTGTTACTGTATTTGGGTGCGTTGTTGCAAAACTTAATATCAAACTTTTCATGATTATGAGGTTTTTAACTGACTAAAGTTATGATTACTGACTTTATATATTTGAATGTTTGATAGACGTGACGCCATTACGTCATCGCCAATGACGTCATTACGTCGAGCGTAAAAGAACCGTCCGAAAGAACCGGTTCGCGGAAAAGAATCGAACTTCCAATCACTAGTGAGGATTTGCAGCGCGTTTCGTTATATGCATGCGTTGTGATGATTTGCAGCGCGTTTCGTTATATGCATGTGTTGTGAGGATTTGCAGCGAGTTTCGTTATATGCATGTGTTGTGAGGATTTGCAGCGAGTTTCGTTATATGCATGTGTTGTGATGATTTGCAGCGCGTTTCGTTATATGCATGTGTTGTGAGGATTTGCAGCGAGTTTCGTTATATGCATGTGTTGTGAGGATTTGCAGCGAGTTTCGTTATATGCATGTGTTGTGAGGATTTGCAGCGAGTTTCGTTATATGCATGTGTTGTGAGGATTTGCAGCGAGTTTCGTTATATGCATGTGTTGTGAGGATTTGCAGCGAGTTTCGTTATATGCATGTGTTGTGAGGATTTGCAGCGCGTTTCGTTATATGCATGCGTTGTGATGATTTGCAACGCGTTTCGTTATATGCATGTGTTGTGATGATTTGCAGTGCGTTTTGTTATATGCATGTGTTGTGAGGATTTGCAGCGCGTTTCGTTATACGCATGTGTTGTGAAAATAATGAAGAGGTTTTCTTCATTTGCTGGTGTTTTTTCATTATGCATGTGTTTTCTTAAGTTGCAGCATGTTGCGGTCTCTCGGCCACCGTAATTTCCATATGTTCAACACTTCATTTGAGTTTGAACAGTGTAATTTCATATTGATAGCTGTTTTTTTTGTATTTGGTTTTCCATTGTGTAATGATTGAAGAAAAGAATGCATTTATTTGACCACAACTTGTGGTGTTTTATGGAAGTTTTTGCTTATGTTGCATGTTTGTAATGTTTTAAAGTGAGTGTTTTACAAACAAAATCAGTCATTTTAGCCATTGAGTTTCGGTTTCACTGTGTTTTTTACTGTTTGGAAAACGTAATATCTAAGTAGGAAAATTTACAGTCAAAGATTTGGTTTTAATAACAAATATAATTATTCACAATGTATAAATTAACTTGCAAAGTGCACACATTGTTGCACAGAAGTGGAAAGATATTTTCAAATACTCAATTTGATGTTCTTAGAACTTTACATAGATACAAACATGAAGAAGAAAGACCATATGGTGCTCACCAGCGTCCACCACTATAAAAACACAAACATTTGAAGTCACATTTATTTCTATAGGCCGATGATACTGTTTAAAAGCAGCTTCATATAATAAAAGGAAAATAACCGTGTTTATGTGGCAAAATGAATCCGTTTCAGCTGTAAAACAGCTCTTTTGAAGACAATCATGTCATTTTTCAATTACAATCCATTTAGTTGTTTTTCAGTTCAGATCAATGTGTCAGTGTTGCACAATTCATCCATATCAACTGTAAGGCATGCATCATTATTCAGCCCAGTTTAGTTCAAAAGACTGTGCCGGGTCTGAAAACAATTATTATATATAATTTGGTAGCAAAACATATGTTGCACATTTTATTGGTGCAGAGGCGAGTATTGGTATTCTGTAACTGACTTTTATCACTTAATTAAAAACACCACAATTAAATTGTGTTGTCTGTTACAGAAGGATTACTGAACAGAGATTTGGAGGAATATTTTAAAGTGCAAAATATCAAAAATCAACATGTGCAAATAAAATGTCCAATCAAATGTCACACTTTCAGTCTTCATATCCACTTGTAAACTTTGGCCAAACACAGGAAATACGTCAAGTAGAGATGTGGTCAAATGCAAAGACCACACGTGTGAGAACTGGACCCAGATATTCTTTATAGCATTAAAGTAGTAATTATTCTACTGCTTATGTCATGATGATTTATGACTTTGACCTTTGACCTTTTGACAGGTTGAACTTCCGGTGACCTTATGATGGATGGGTTGAACTTCCGGAATGAGTTCAGGGGTTAACCTATGACCGTTTCCCACGCATCGATCATGTGGTTTTGACAGAAAGTTTTACCCTATTGACCTAGTTAGTACTAAATTATAGTTTTTGACGGCTAGTTTAAACGGTAAAGGAAACACTCCCCACGCATCGATCAAGTGGTTTTGACAGAAAGTTTTACCCTATTGACCTAGTTAGTTCTAAATCATGGTTTTAGGAAACCCTCCCGATGCATCGATCATGTGGTTTTGACAGAAGCTGTTTGAACTTTGTGTCAGTTAACTTGTTTGAACTTTATCCCAGTTATTACGGCTTCTCCCCCCTCCCATCACATTCCTGAGCAGTGTATAAATGGGATCGGTGTGTTCTACGTTTATATATAAAACATCCTATAATTTATGTAATATTTATATAATTTATATAATATAATTAATTATCATGCTAAGGTTGAAAAACATTTCTGTTATTTCACATTCATATATAAAACATTATATCATTTATATAATATAATTAATTATCATGCTAAGGTTGAAAAACATTTTAGTTATTTCATATATGTGACATTTTAGTTATTTCACATTTATATATAAAACATTCTATAATTTATATAATATTTATATAATTTATATAATATAATAATTATCATGCTAAAGTTGAAAACATTTTAGTTATTTCACATTTATATATATATATATATATATATATATAAAACATTATATAATTTATATATAAAACATTATATAATTTACTAAAACAATTAAAGGTTTAAAACACATTTTAGTTATTTCATATATGAGACATTCAGTTATTTAACATTTATATATAAAACATTTTATAATTTATATAATAGAATTATCATGCTGAATTTGAAAAAGAAAAACATTTAAGTTATTTCACATTTATATATAAAACATTCTATAATTTATATAATATAATAATTATCATGCTAAAGTTGAAAACATTTTAGTTATTTCATATATGTGACATTGTTATTTCACATATATATATATAAAACATTCTATAATTTATATGATATAATTAATTATGCTAAGGTTGAAAAACATTTCAGTTATTTCACATTTATATATAAAACAGCCTATAATTGATATAATATAATAATTATCATGCTAAAGTTGAAAACATTTTAGTTATTTCACATTTATATATAAAACATGCCGTTCTTTATATTCTATCTTTTATATAATATACATAATCTGAAAGCAATTTAAATAAGGTTGAAAAACATTGTGTTCTTTTAAAAAGGTTATACATGAAACGTTTATAAAAAATATACCGAAACCGACTGTTTCAGATAAAACAAGATCCATTTTTAGGGGGCAGAAGAAGCTGTTTTCATATCAGCTTTGATCCTGACCCTCTGTGTCCCACTGTCTACGTCTGCACGCTACAGTGCACACTCGTCCGAATTTACTACAAAATCACAATATCTTCAAAGCCATTGCTAATTAAAACTAACGTATCTCACGCAGGAGTACCGTGTTTTGACAGTTTTCTGACGGTTCACCTATGAATTACGGTTGGTGCGCGGCTAGCATCTCTCTCTCTCTCTCTCTCTCTCTCTCTCTCTCTCTCTCTCTCTCTCTCTCTCTCTCTCTCTCTCTCTCTCTCTCTCTCTCAAACACATTATACATTTGCAAACAATATAAAACAAAACATTTACATTAGTTTTAGTCATCACTAAAAATATACATTTTACCAGGGAAAAAATATATAATTAAACAGAACAAAGAATATGGTCTATTGAGGAACCCGGATGTGTCGTTGACACAATTCAGTTAAATTCATTTCACATTAATCGTTGCAAAACATTTTCTATATTATATTTAAAACCTTTTATATCCATCTTTATATCATATCTTTTTCAAAAAGCTGTTTAATTATTTATTTTAACCGTACACCTACAGTACCACCACACACTAAAATGCTTCATGCACGTGCATTTTTTTAATTAAATTTCGTTTTTAGTCGATCTGAATTATGACTACCCTATACATTTAATCATAAACCACACGTACCCTGTTATATCGCTATAATATCCATTCCACTATATATATGTATTCTGATAAACCAAATAAACAAGCGGACATACGCATGAACATATCAAGTTAAAAAGAGACTTATCTCTATTTTAAAAAATATGAAAAAATAAATAAATAAAATTATATATGACAACGTGTTACTAAACCAGAACACACGTTTTAAACAAGTATTCATCATGTTTATAAAACACATCGCAGTAACAGACATGTTACTAAACCAAACCAAATCATTTATCATACATTTTTAATCATGTATTCAACATATACTTATAACACCAATGTCTGGGGGAGGCCAAAATACCTCCAGTCACCCCAAAACCCACTCAGACTCCAGGGGTTAAAGAATATGGAAATAAATAATTATATAATGACATCATCATCCTAAAGCAATTCATTAAACAAAAAAAGTATAACTTAAAAAAAAGATCACTTATTTTAAATGTGATAGCATAGTATATAAAATAAACATTTCTGATGATACATATAAAAAATATCCCTTACATTTTTTTAGACCGGGGAGAGATGTCCAAACATGAATGAAATATCCCAAAATAAAATAATACGACTTAAAAAAATAAAGTAAAATGTTTAAATCATAAACAGAATCTCACAGGTCCAAGTTGGGGTATTCTCCTGTATGTGAGACCTGAGGGGGGTGCTTCCCACACCCCGCGCGTGGCGAGGGTGGAGTTCCAGACCGCATGATCTAAGCCAGAGGGGTACATTATTTCAAAGTTAACATTAATGTAATGTTTGAATAATCAGTACCCTCACTACATCTGATGTAATTCATTACATCTGTTTAAATGTTTCTTAATTCAACAAAATGATGATATATATTACCTAAAATATTTAGATTTTTATATAATATTATATAATAATTATTTATATCATATCATATATATAATTATATTATATTAGATGCGTTATGCATTAATCACTTTAGATTCTTCAAAGTTCTTATTTTTTGCATGATCTTCAAAGTTTTTAATACCATCTTTCTGTCTCCCTCTCCCTCTCTCACACGGACACACACACACACACACACACACACACAGACAATGAAACATGATGCCAAAGTCTTTCTGTATGTTTTAAAAATAAAGCTAAAAATATTGATTTTGCTTTAAATGTATGCTACATTTGTTTGTCGCAGCATAGACTGTGAAGTTTAGATGAAGTTGATTGATCTTTTAGAAGAATTCTTTCAGAGAAAGACCCTCGATCGTATTCACCCATTAAAGACGGTTCAGGAGAGATAGGTTTCTGGACCCACGCATCCTAGAGATGTAATTTATGTGCGTTGCTACGGTCGTAAACCTTTCACATATCTACGGTACTTTCAGACACAGAGCAGGAAAGACATTTGCAGGGCCTCTGTTTAACCGTTCCAAAATACCTCCATTTAAAAGCAAAATTAAAATATAAAAATGACCGCCTGTACAGCTGTAGTTCTATTTTATATTAAAAGTATCCTTACTATCCATATTATATTCTTTATTTAAAACGATATATTTAACCGGCAGTATCCCCCCAACGTGTTTTCCATCAGTTGTTTGGCCTTCGGGCTTTTTACGTAGTGCTTTTCAGTTACTGTAAGATCGCTTTACACTAGTGTAATGAAAGTTAACTTTTCTTAAAGTTTATAGTTGTATTTTACTGTATCCGCATCCTTCTATCCTGTAGATTGTATGCGTACTGTAAAATAACAAATATACATTTTGCTTAAAGTCAGCAAAATAATTACACCTACAATTTGAAACATGTTTAAACACATTGTGTGTCACTAAAGCAAGGCACGCCGTCTATCGTCTTATTTTTTTTAAATAACCTGATGACCAGCATTGTTTCTTCATATAATGTATGCCCCCGAGTGCTTTTCTCACACGAGTAGAAAACTCTTTCTCTTTGGATGTGTTTGGCAGAAACATAATTTCTACATCAGAAATTTTTTTAAATGTACGACTGAACTTTTCTCATTCGACAGAAATACTATTTTCAAATTATTTACCCGGCCTATGACACTCGGTGTAAATGTTCTTACCTAGAACAGAAAACATACGCTTTGATTATTTTGTAGGCATCGTGTAATGTTAAATGGTTTACTAAAAAAATTAAAGCGCCGGCAGCTGTGATTTTCAAAATGAAAGACATGTACGAGCTAAGGATGTGTCAACTATTATCGTCATTTCCTTTTGACCCGGATAATACGGTAATTAATTTTCTATGCGAGTGACACAATATACAGTTCTCATACTATTGGTGTAAATAGCCGTGCTAAAACATTTATGACTATTTTTGCAGGCCAGCAGATCATGTCAAGGGTGTTTCACATCTAAGAATCACAATGTTTTGTAAATGACATTTTTCTTACACCTCGAGATTTAACCGTATCAAGATTTTGGGCGACCGTTCGCAATTTCATCATTTCGTCATCGTAATAGGAATAAATGAAAATTAAGAAATTAAGTTACAGTTTTTCTCTTCGAGATATTTCTTTTAGCGCAACTTCGTGTCTGTCCAAAAAGTGTGATCGCATGAAGCATCGACGCAAAAATGAAGTCTAGCTGTTTTACACTTAAAACTATTACAACATCAAACGTTACACTCGTTTAAGTTTCCACACTCTTGTTGAGATACATTTTTTTATCCATAACCTTTCGTGTATTCGAGCGACCAAATCACTAAGAAAGACAGTATAGCAAGAAAACTAACGTTTACAACGCATATAGAATTCAGAATACAATCGTTAAAGTATTTATTTATTTTTTTTTTATTTGTAAATTATATTTTTATTACTCCGTTAGATTTAGTCATCGTGTTCGGCTAGCCGATGACACAATTCACATTCTGTTTTAAGACTCCTGTAAGTTCGTGCTAACTCTCGCGTGGGAAAGAGAGCGGGGTGAGCGCATTCTATTCATTTAAGAAAAATTATTAAACATTTGCCCAAACTTTTTTATTATTTTGACAAAACACAACACGACGACATTAAAGAATGTTATCAGTTCCTACGGCCATCTTCTTTGATTCAAATAAAGCAACATCTCTGGTGTACGTGTGTATGCGCTAAACATCTTTGCTTTTCCACTTCTGACAGATTTGTTAGATGGGCTACCGTTGTAATACAAACACATTTGAGAACTACGATGTTCTCACTTTTGTAACGGTTATAGAAAAATGCCATACACACTTTTGCATTTCATAATTCAGTGATTTTAGCTGTAATGAGCACATGAGACAAAAATTGTCAATGTGTGACTCGTAAACATGAATAATTTTATTTATTTATTTATTTTTACCAGAGATAGTCGACCGATCTGTTGACACGTTGTTTTGCAGTTTTCTGATGAAGAGTTTTCTCTGACCGCGGTCAAACATACACTGCCTGTTCATAGGAATTTTACAGCATAAAAATATCACCCCTACATCTAGAGCTCTTGTTCATATAGCCGATGACGACGTTCACATTTTACTCGTCGTACTCGTTTCAACATTTCCGCTTGACATTAAAGAGTAGACCTATGCGTACGCCCCTTCGGTCGTAAGCATTATCATCTACCGCGTGCTGAGATTTTTCTGCTTTGTCCACTTTTGACGGATTTGCTAGAGGGACTATGTCACCTCGTTGTAACGTGATTACATTTAAGATCCATAAGATTGCACTACATTCACCTGAAAAGGTTATAGACATACTCTTTTATACAGGAAACACGTATCAGAATAACAAATACCTAATAGTGAAATCCAGTATTCTAAACTATTGTGAAAGTTTTAATGCAACTCTGTAAATAGCTTTTTTTTTCTACTACTGTATACATTATTGTTTGGTTGTCTTTGTACGGTACTTCAATCAATAAACCACTGTTGATAAGTCGTTCATTTAAGTGAGAGACGGGATGATTTTGACTGTTTCAGTCATTCATCGTGTTTAAGGTCTGATCCGGAAACTGCGCTACGACTGGAACTGCGCTCTGTCACGTCTAAATAACCCGTTGTTCTTTAAGAAAACACGAGGCGAGCAGTTTCTGACATCTATTAATTCACTTCATTTTTTTCACAACCGCAAATGTTTTGTTTAGCATACATATTAGTTTTAGTCAGTTACATAGGCATCACGCATGAAGTTTATAGTTATTTTAAATAATTATGATAGAGTTACAGGTTTAGGTTAGTGTGGCGCCTGTAAGCGGTGAAAACTTCAAGCATCGTAGACGACGGTGTTACTCAAACAGCCCATAGCGTTATCTTTTAACAAACTATTGTATTGCGCGTTACTAAGACAAAATCTGTAACAGCGTTCATTAATATGTTGAAATGAAAATAAACATACAAAACTTTATAATGACCGCGAGTTTAGTATAGCCTAACACCGCATAGACAAATGTTTGTTCTAACTCTTTCGCCCTAAAATTGCGAGATTTCTTGACTTTGCCGTGTTTAACGGACTCTAGATCTCATCACGCCGCAGCGAACTGTAAACCACACACTTTCTCATCGCATTACGCTAAGAAACTGCACATGGTTAAAGCTATTACACCATAAACTGTCTAAAGTTGTTAACGTACAAGCCGAGTAAGCTATTTCTACAAAAAATATCATTGCACTAGTTTTTTTTTTTTGCGTATGATACATCGTTCAACAATACTTTTGCACACTCATTCGACTGTATTTATTACCACCGTTCTCACGTTCCTGCTGTTCATAATGTATATATAATGCTTCAATGCATTCATATTTATATACTGTATATACTCCGATCGATATTGTACGTATATAGCAACTACACTGTACTTTCTGTATGTCATAGCTTTACTTACTCTGCACTTTTATGAATATAAAACACTATATTCTCGCGCTTCTGGTTCGATGCTAACTGCATTTCATTAGCTCTGTACTTGTACTCTGCATAATGACAATAAAGTCGAATCTAATCTAATCTAAACAAGTACAATCGTACGCTTCCAGGACTTTGCTCATTCTTTCTGTTTAAATTTGTTTAAACGGACTTTCACATTCTTATTTTCACCAACTAAGTGTAATTTCCTAGGCCTCGCGGATTGTTTTTCTAGTTTTGCCGTCAACCCCTTTGTTCATACGCAGCGATATCTCTGTGAATCTGCTTGATTTCATAAAATATTTTATCTCTTACGTTATATCATTATACTATCCTAGTTTATATCAGATACAAGTTTGTTTCTTCATATTTCTCTTACATCTACTCCCGTCCATTCTACCCCGTTAGAGTATCCACGACTGTGTACTCATTTGTAAGTCTCTTCGGACGTATGCTAAATCATTAAAATCCAAAAAATTAACTCGGTGAAAGAATATACAGTGAAGGGATTCAAACTTTTATTTCAACAATACAGTGTTGAATTTACATGCATACAATGAAGTAATGAAGAAAGTGATCAAATTGTTATTACAAATAATAGTGATGACATCACAAGTTATCTAGCCAGAAAAGAAAATCTCGGCAGGCCCTCAAGTTTTGTTCTATTATGAAATTGACGACGGTTTCAATAATTTCATGTATCGCGAACCCATAATGTTTAGCGACTAACATCACACACAAATCCGTTATGCACGTACAAAGACAGAGAGTCTCGTTAATGTACATCTCGTCGCTACATTCGGCCGTCACATACAGAATCTTTCTGGTCGTTACACAAATCGGTGCCTTGCTGGTCGTATACAAGCTCGACAAATCGGGCCATGGATTATTTTTCAGGCTTCTTACAACGTCCATTTCTTTCTTGAGATTTGTTACGCGCTTGGAATCCGTCGTACAATCATGATTCGGATCAGACGCATCGTCTATGATTTTACGCATCAGATCGATCATTTGCTCTCTGTAACATTGTTTAAACATAGAGTCTATGTTGGCTTTTACAGGACACATCTTTCCTTCGGCACAGCCGCACTCCACTCGCTCATCCGCACCAGCGCTGTTAGTGGCAGACATCCTTTTCAGAATTTATTCCAAGACGTAAACCGAGTGTTTTTAAAATCCACGACTATCCGGGCCTTGTGCAATTTTTTGATCGTTTTGATTGCTGAAGCCGATTCTGTCAGTCCACGTAGATAATGTTTTGATTGACAAGATGTTGCAGTTTGATTGACAAGATGTTCGCGGATCATAAAAAATCCTGTGATAACTGCAGAGTTTATGAGGTCAGCCGCTCACAGGGAATAAAGACTAGCCGTAGTCACGAGGAAGTAGTGGCGGATCTTCTGTACATTCGAACAAAAAATAAAAATGAGCGGTCTTGTTTCTACGTATCAAATGTTGCTTGGTTGGTTGTTGAAATGGGGGTGTTGCACACAAAAGCGGAGGAGGGTGAAGGGCCCTGGTTAGGGTTTGACTCGCGAGAAATATGAAGAAACAAACTTGTATCTGATATAAACTAGGATAGTATAATGATATAACGTAAGAGATAAAATATTTTATGAAATCAAGCAGATTCACAGAGATATCGCTGCGTATGAACAAAGGGGTTGACGGCAAAACTAGAAAAACAATCCGCGAGGCCTAGGAAATTACACTTAGTTGGTGAAAATAAGAATGTGAAAGTCCGTTTAAACAAATTTAAACAGAAAGAATGAGCAAAGTCCTGGAAGCGTACGATTGTACTTGTTTAGATTAGATTAGATTCGACTTTATTGTCATTATGCAGAGTACAAGTACAGAGCTAATGAAATGCAGTTAGCATCTAACCAGAAGCGTGAGAATATAGTGTTTTATATTCATAAAAGTGCAGAGTAAGTAAAGCTATGACATACAGAAAGTACAGTGTAGTTGCTATATACGTACAATATCGATCGGAGTATATACAGTATATAAATATGAATGCATTGAAGCATTATATATACATTATGAACAGCAGGAACGTGAGAACGGTGGTAATAAATACAGTCGAATGAGTGTGCAAAAGTATTGTTGAACGATGTATCATACGCAAAAAAAAAAAACTAGTGCAATGATATTTTTTGTAGAAATAGCTTACTCGGCTTGTACGTTAACAACTTTAGACAGTTTATGGTGTAATAGCTTTAACCATGTGCAGTTTCTTAGCGTAATGCGATGAGAAAGTGTGTGGTTTACAGTTCGCTGCGGCGTGATGAGATCTAGAGTCCGTTAAACACGGCAAAGTCAAGAAATCTCGCAATTTTAGGGCGAAAGAGTTAGAACAAACATTTGTCTATGCGGTGTTAGGCTATACTAAACTCGCGGTCATTATAAAGTTTTGTATGTTTATTTTCATTTCAACATATTAATGAACGCTGTTACAGATTTTGTCTTAGTAACGCGCAATACAATAGTTTGTTAAAAGATAACGCTATGGGCTGTTTGAGTAACACCGTCGTCTACGATGCTTGAAGTTTTCACCGCTTACAGGCACCCCACTAACCTAAACCTGTAACTCTATCATAATTATTTAAAATAACTATAAACTTCATGCGTGATGCCTATGTAACTGACTAAAACTAATATGTATGCTAAACAAAACATTTGCGGTTGTGAAAAAAATGAAGTGAATTAATAGATGTCAGAAACTGCTCGCCTCGTGTTTTCTTAAAGAACAACGGGTTATTTAGACGTGACAGAGCGCAGTTCCAGTCGTAGCGCAGTTTCCGGATCAGACCTTAAACACGATGAATGACTGAAACAGTCAAAATCATCCCGTCTCTCACTTAAATGAACGACTTATCAACAGTGGTTTATTGATTGAAGTACCGTACAAAGACAACCAAACAATAATGTATACAGTAGTAGAAAAAAAAAGCTATTTACAGAGTTGCATTAAAACTTTCACAATAGTTTAGAATACTGGATTTCACTATTAGGTATTTGTTATTCTGATACGTGTTTCCTGTATAAAAGAGTATGTCTATAACCTTTTCAGGTGAATGTAGTGCAATCTTATGGATCTTAAACGTAATCACGTTACAACGAGGTGACATAGTCCCTCTAGCAAATCCGTCAAAAGTGGACAAAGCAGAAAAATCTCAGCACGCGGTAGATGATAATGCTTACGACCGAAGGGGCGTACGCATAGGTCTACTCTTTAATGTCAAGCGGAAATGTTGAAACGAGTACGACGAGTAAAATGTGAACGTCGTCATCGGCTATATGAACAAGAGCTCTAGATGTAGGGGTGATATTTTTATGCTGTAAAATTCCTATGAACAGGCAGTGTATGTTTGACCGCGGTCAGAGAAAACTCTTCATCAGAAAACTGCAAAACAACGTGTCAACAGATCGGTCGACTATCTCTGGTAAAAATAAATAAATAAATAAAATTATTCATGTTTACGAGTCACACATTGACAATTTTTGTCTCATGTGCTCATTACAGCTAAAATCACTGAATTATGAAATGCAAAAGTGTGTATGGCATTTTTCTATAACCGTTACAAAAGTGAGAACATCGTAGTTCTCAAATGTGTTTGTATTACAACGGTAGCCCATCTAACAAATCTGTCAGAAGTGGAAAAGCAAAGATGTTTAGCGCATACACACGTACACCAGAGATGTTGCTTTATTTGAATCAAAGAAGATGGCCGTAGGAACTGATAACATTCTTTAATGTCGTCGTGTTGTGTTTTGTCAAAATAATAAAAAAGTTTGGGCAAATGTTTAATAATTTTTCTTAAATGAATAGAATGCGCTCACCCCGCTCTCTTTCCCACGCGAGAGTTAGCACGAACTTACAGGAGTCTTAAAACAGAATGTGAATTGTGTCATCGGCTAGCCGAACACGATGACTAAATCTAACGGAGTAATAAAAATATCATTTACAAATAAAAAAAAAATAAATAAATACTTTAACGATTGTATTCTGAATTCTATATGCGTTGTAAACGTTAGTTTTCTTGCTATACTGTCTTTCTTAGTGATTTGGTCGCTCGAATACACGAAAGGTTATGGATAAAAAAATGTATCTCAACAAGAGTGTGGAAACTTAAACGAGTGTAACGTTTGATGTTGTAATAGTTTTAAGTGTAAAACAGCTAGACTTCATTTTTGCGTCGATGCTTCATGCGATCACACTTTTTGGACAGACACGAAGTTGCGCTAAAAGAAATATCTCGAAGAGAAAAACTGTAACTTAATTTCTTAATTTTCATTTATTCCTATTACGATGACGAAATGATGAAATTGCGAACGGTCGCCCAAAATCTTGATACGGTTAAATCTCGAGGTGTAAGAAAAATGTCATTTACAAAACATTGTGATTCTTAGATGTGAAACACCCTTGACATGATCTGCTGGCCTGCAAAAATAGTCATAAATGTTTTAGCACGGCTATTTACACCAATAGTATGAGAACTGTATATTGTGTCACTCGCATAGAAAATTAATTACCGTATTATCCGGGTCAAAAGGAAATGACGATAATAGTTGACACATCCTTAGCTCGTACATGTCTTTCATTTTGAAAATCACAGCTGCCGGCGCTTTAATTTTTTTAGTAAACCATTTAACATTACACGATGCCTACAAAATAATCAAAGCGTATGTTTTCTGTTCTAGGTAAGAACATTTACACCGAGTGTCATAGGCCGGGTAAATAATTTGAAAATAGTATTTCTGTCGAATGAGAAAAGTTCAGTCGTACATTTAAAAAATTTTCTGATGTAGAAATTATGTTTCTGCCAAACACATCCAAAGAGAAAGAGTTTTCTACTCGTGTGAGAAAAGCACTCGGGGGCATACATTATATGAAGAAACAATGCTGGTCATCAGGTTATTTAAAAAAAATAAGACGATAGACGGCGTGCCTTGCTTTAGTGACACACAATGTGTTTAAACATGTTTCAAATTGTAGGTGTAATTATTTTGCTGACTTTAAGCAAAATGTATATTTGTTATTTTACAGTACGCATACAATCTACAGGATAGAAGGATGCGGATACAGTAAAATACAACTATAAACTTTAAGAAAAGTTAACTTTCATTACACTAGTGTAAAGCGATCTTACAGTAACTGAAAAGCACTACGTAAAAAGCCCGAAGGCCAAACAACTGATGGAAAACACGTTGGGGGGATACTGCCGGTTAAATATATCGTTTTAAATAAAGAATATAATATGGATAGTAAGGATACTTTTAATATAAAATAGAACTACAGCTGTACAGGCGGTCATTTTTATATTTTAATTTTGCTTTTAAATGGAGGTATTTTGGAACGGTTAAACAGAGGCCCTGCAAATGTCTTTCCTGCTCTGTGTCTGAAAGTACCGTAGATATGTGAAAGGTTTACGACCGTAGCAACGCACATAAATTACATCTCTAGGATGCGTGGGTCCAGAAACCTATCTCTCCTGAACCGTCTTTAATGGGTGAATACGATCGAGGGTCTTTCTCTGAAAGAATTCTTCTAAAAGATCAATCAACTTCATCTAAACTTCACAGTCTATGCTGCGACAAACAAATGTAGCATACATTTAAAGCAAAATCAATATTTTTAGCTTTATTTTTAAAACATACAGAAAGACTTTGGCATCATGTTTCATTGTCTGTGTGTGTGTGTGTGTGTGTGTGTGTGTCCGTGTGAGAGAGGGAGAGGGAGACAGAAAGATGGTATTAAAAACTTTGAAGATCATGCAAAAAATAAGAACTTTGAAGAATCTAAAGTGATTAATGCATAACGCATCTAATATAATATAATTATATATATGATATGATATAAATAATTATTATATAATATTATATAAAAATCTAAATATTTTAGGTAATATATATCATCATTTTGTTGAATTAAGAAACATTTAAACAGATGTAATGAATTACATCAGATGTAGTGAGGGTACTGATTATTCAAACATTACATTAATGTTAACTTTGAAATAATGTACCCCTCTGGCTTAGATCATGCGGTCTGGAACTCCACCCTCGCCACGCGCGGGGTGTGGGAAGCACCCCCCTCAGGTCTCACATACAGGAGAATACCCCAACTTGGACCTGTGAGATTCTGTTTATGATTTAAACATTTTACTTTATTTTTTTAAGTCGTATTATTTTATTTTGGGATATTTCATTCATGTTTGGACATCTCTCCCCGGTCTAAAAAAATGTAAGGGATATTTTTTATATGTATCATCAGAAATGTTTATTTTATATACTATGCTATCACATTTAAAATAAGTGATCTTTTTTTTAAGTTATACTTTTTTTTGTTTAATGAATTGCTTTAGGATGATGATGTCATTATATAATTATTTATTTCCATATTCTTTAACCCCTGGAGTCTGAGTGGGTTTTGGGGTGACTGGAGGTATTTTGGCCTCCCCCAGACATTGGTGTTATAAGTATATGTTGAATACATGATTAAAAATGTATGATAAATGATTTGGTTTGGTTTAGTAACATGTCTGTTACTGCGATGTGTTTTATAAACATGATGAATACTTGTTTAAAACGTGTGTTCTGGTTTAGTAACACGTTGTCATATATAATTTTATTTATTTATTTTTTCATATTTTTTAAAATAGAGATAAGTCTCTTTTTAACTTGATATGTTCATGCGTATGTCCGCTTGTTTATTTGGTTTATCAGAATACATATATATAGTGGAATGGATATTATAGCGATATAACAGGGTACGTGTGGTTTATGATTAAATGTATAGGGTAGTCATAATTCAGATCGACTAAAAACGAAATTTAATTAAAAAAATGCACGTGCATGAAGCATTTTAGTGTGTGGTGGTACTGTAGGTGTACGGTTAAAATAAATAATTAAACAGCTTTTTGAAAAAGATATGATATAAAGATGGATATAAAAGGTTTTAAATATAATATAGAAAATGTTTTGCAACGATTAATGTGAAATGAATTTAACTGAATTGTGTCAACGACACATCCGGGTTCCTCAATAGACCATATTCTTTGTTCTGTTTAATTATATATTTTTTCCCTGGTAAAATGTATATTTTTAGTGATGACTAAAACTAATGTAAATGTTTTGTTTTATATTGTTTGCGAATGTATAATGTGTTTATATTCATTAAAAGAAGAAAATAAGACTTGGAGACGAATGAATGTATGAGAGGGAGAGAGAGAGGGGTACAAGAGATGCTAGCCGCGCACCAACCGTAATTCATAGGTGAACCGTCAGAAAACTGTCAAAACACGGTACTCCTGCGTGAGATACGTTAGTTTTAATTAGCAATGGCTTTGAAGATATTGTGATTTTGTAGTAAATTCGGACGAGTGTGCACTGTAGCGTGCAGACGTAGACAGTGGGACACAGAGGGTCAGGATCAAAGCTGATATGAAAACAGCTTCTTCTGCCCCCTAAAAATGGATCTTGTTTTATCTGAAACAGTCGGTTTCGGTATATTTTTTATAAACGTTTCATGTATAACCTTTTTAAAAGAACACAATGTTTTTCAACCTTATTTAAATTGCTTTCAGATTATGTATATTATATAAAAGATAGAATATAAAGAACGGCATGTTTTATATATAAATGTGAAATAACTAAAATGTTTTCAACTTTAGCATGATAATTATTATATTATATCAATTATAGGCTGTTTTATATATAAATGTGAAATAACTGAAATGTTTTTCAACCTTAGCATAATTAATTATATCATATAAATTATAGAATGTTTTATATATATATATGTGAAATAACAATGTCACATATATGAAATAACTAAAATGTTTTCAACTTTAGCATGATAATTATTATATTATATAAATTATAGAATGTTTTATATATAAATGTGAAATAACTTAAATGTTTTTCTTTTTCAAATTCAGCATGATAATTCTATTATATAAATTATAAAATGTTTTATATATAAATGTTAAATAACTGAATGTCTCATATATGAAATAACTAAAATGTGTTTTAAACCTTTAATTGTTTTAGTAAATTATATAATGTTTTATATATAAATTATATAATGTTTTATATATATATATATATATATATATATAAATGTGAAATAACTAAAATGTTTTCAACTTTAGCATGATAATTATTATATTATATAAATTATATAAATATTATATAAATTATAGAATGTTTTATATATAAATGTGAAATAACTAAAATGTCACATATATGAAATAACTAAAATGTTTTTCAACCTTAGCATGATAATTAATTATATTATATAAATGATATAATGTTTTATATATGAATGTGAAATAACAGAAATGTTTTTCAACCTTAGCATGATAATTAATTATATTATATAAATTATATAAATATTACATAAATTATAGGATGTTTTATATATAAACGTAGAACACACCGATCCCATTTATACACTGCTCAGGAATGTGATGGGAGGGGGGAGAAGCCGTAATAACTGGCACAAACTTCAAACAAGCTAACTGACACAAAGTTCAAACAGCTTCTGTCAAAACCACATGATCGATGCATCGGGAGGGTTTCCTAAAACCATGATTTAGAACTAACTAGGTCAATAGGGTAAAACTTTCTGTCAAAACCACTTGATCGATGCGTGGGGAGTGTTTCCTTTACCGTTTAAACTAGCCGTCAAAAACTATAATTTAGTACTAACTAGGTCAATAGGGTAAAACTTTCTGTCAAAACCACATGATCGATGCGTGGGAAACGGTCATAGGTTAACCCCTGAACTCATTCCGGAAGTTCAACCCATCCATCATAAGGTCACCGGAAGTTCAACCTGTCAAAAGGTCAAAGGTCAAAGTCATAAATCATCATGACATAAGCAGTAGAATAATTACTACTACTCATTAAAAATCTGAAGCCAAGACATGACCCAGATGGACTTATTCTCCAGATGCTTCTTGGTGGTCTTTGCAGTTAGGGCAGGAACAATGCCTTGTTGAAAAATAACATTTGATTATTCCTATTTAGAGAACAATTTTTCAATCTTTAAAAAAAAATGCTTCTGTACTTCAAATGATTAATTGATACTATTATTATGAATACTGTTTAGTCTCTCTCTAACACCAATATGGATTAAGAATTTTGATGACATCATTCTGCAATTCAGCCTCTCATCAGACTTTCAGTTCAATTGAATGTTCTATGGAATCTGTAGAGTAAAAAAAAAAAAAAACATGCACTTTTTTTCTAACATGGTTTTTTTCAATCTAGAAAAACTGTGCTCATCACGTCACCAGTCATTTGGACTTCAACTGCTGACAGTCTTTCTGAACCATGCAAACAGAGACAAACTGGACTAAATATCAGCACTGCTCCTCAGCTAGACATTTAAGACTTTGTATAATTAAGTACAGTTAAGTCATGTGACCAGCTTCATCATTTAGACTCATTTTGACCCTCATTTTGGTTTCGTTTTACCTGATTAACTCACAGTGTAGAGGCTGAGCCTTGAGTCGCATCGATCTCGGATGCTGGGCTGGACAACTTTACTGGGAGTAAATCTCTAAATTAATTAAATGCCTCGATTAAGCTCCAGCACCATGCATATGAATTGAACACAAAAGTATTACGACTGTTCCAGAGCGTTCTTCTCTTGGTTTATATAAAGAGTCAGTGACGTTCAATATGCATATAGGTTGTACTCAAGTATAGGCCAGCTGATATTAACTTATATTTGAGGCTGTTATGCTGTATGTTAAATGCTCATCGAGGAGCTTGGGAATGCGCGTGCGCCGTGCGCGTTTATTACGAGGATGTGTGCGCGTGTGAGAGAGGCTCTTCTGAATGTGGCAACGACTAAAATCACTGCAAAACAGCTGAAAGACAGCGGAGAAAACTGCTTCTGCTGGTCTGACCCATCACACTCTCACACTTTCAACGCAGACCGAGGTGAGAGCTCTTATATGTGAACCTTTTTGCATGTAGTGTAGAGTTGTGCTGATGTTCTGTAAGCAGCAGATCTTCTTGAGGACAGAAACTTTTCTAGAAGATGACGTCATCGCTCATCAACTCACTTCAGAAACATTTGGTAGTTAAGAGTTTGTGCTGGTTTGCTCTTAAGGTTTAGTTAGTCTTTTTTTTTATTCTTGTTTTTACAGTATGCTAATGCTGTTTGTCTCAACTTAAATGATTTGATAAATATTGCTCTTGATGTTCTGTGATGTGAAAGTTGAGCTGGATTTAACAGACAGAGCACTGGTTGAGTGTGAATTTTGGCCTGATTTCATACACGGAAGAATCTGCATTCTTGTCTAATGATCCGTCTCCAATTAAAATGTGTAAAAGGTCGATTAGCACAAACAAGAGCAGCTGAAGAGAGACGAACACTGCTGAGTTCACATTCCACTGAGTTTAGTTTGAAAGTAGGTGTGGACTCTTGATGAAGTATTAGTCCATCAAGAGCTCTGATTGAATGATCCATAAGTTATCATACCCTCTATTTCAGTAGTCCAATTTCAGGTCTATTGCAAAGAAAGCAGAATTTAGTAAGATTTTATGCAGAATCTTTGGAACAAGCTACCTTAATTCACTCAAAATTCGTTCTGTTTGGAGATTTGCTAAAAAACTGCGATGCATCAGAAATCTGGGACTTCCTGAATCCGCCTCCAGTTGAATCGTGAGGTCTTTAAATGCTGGACTGTTTTAAAAGACTTGTGGATGTGACCTGTGGTTTCCATTTTGGGTTCCACCAATTTCACCCACGCCCAGTTAAACCATTCGTTATGGCAAGTGGTACAATTTTACAGTAATGACCAGTCATTAGCCAAAAGCTTAGTTAGTTGCCACCCTCACATTTGTGGCTGTGACCAATTCCACTTGCACTTTAAAATCAGCAGTAGATACTAGATATAATTAATAGAACATACTGGTCCTACACTGTGCTTTCTAATTAAGGCAGAAAGCGACTTAATAATTTTTTTTAGAATCAGTATTTTTTTTCAGGATTCTTTGATAAATAGAAAGTTCGAGAACAGTGCTTATTCTAAATAGAAATCTTTTCTAACAATATGTTTTTACTATCACTTTTAAAAGAAAAAGACTGACCTCAAACTTTTGAACGGTAGTGTATACTGATAAGTTGAATCAGTTTCTATATAAAATATCTTTTCTTGTCATACTCTTGTTTTTCGCCAGCAATAAAAGCTCTGCAGCTGTTTCTTGACCCACTTTTGGTTAAGCACCAAAGACCTGACTTGGCTCAGTATTCAGAGTTTGTCCTCAATGCTTAACACACATATGCACACTCTTGGTGCAGAATAAGTCTCCCTGAGCAGTCTTCAGTTGAAGACTTTGGTTAAGTTCAATGTGATATAAAGTATATCTGCACATTTAACATGTCTGTTTGGTTTCCTTGTAGGTTTTGCTTGACAATGGCAATGTTTCTAGTGTTAACACTCTTGATTCTGTCGTCCTTCTTTTCTCCCACACGAGCCGAGATCTTCACGTCAATTGGTACAATTCCTCCTAGTTGCATGAAAATCATCTGGTGTTTAAATTCTGATTAAATTACATGCAGAAAGTGATCAACGGGGTTTCACGGGGATTATTGCTTTTATAAAACAGTTATTCCATATACATAGTTAAGTTTCACAAAATAAAACAGAACAAATAAAGTGTAATGATATTAATAAAAACAGTATTTCTATATTCAGTATTCAGTATTCTATAAAAACAGTATTTTATATATATGTGTGTATATATTTCTGTAGTTGATATACAGTAAGTAGAATTTGATGTTCTCTGTACTTTAAAAATGTCCATATCACCACATAACGAATTAATAGCTTCAACTTACAACTACTATAAATATATCTAACTTTATCTACATTCATACTCACATAAAGCAATGCATACTATATGGCAAATCTCAAAAGCTTCACTGTTTATATTGTCGCCATATGAAAACTGTTCTTTCGCCCAGCTCTAAACTACACAATGTGGACCGTTAGGAATGAAGATATTCCAAACATTAACATCAAGGTTTAGTTTAAAGCTCCTTTGAAACATGCTATGCAAAATAAAATTGAGTTCTGTGTAGTGAAACGTCAGGGTCTGAGTGTGTATTTTTACTCCCTAATGTGAACTTGTGTGAACATGTGTTGCCACAGGGAGTTCTTGAGACTGTTTCCACTTAAATGAAAGCCATGCAAGCGATAATGTACATTACCATGGGAAATAACCCTGACCGGGTGTTCAGGATCCCAACATGATGCACTTTTACCAAATACATATATGTACAGTATATAAAATGCAGAGACACTTGGTGTGGTGTGGGTTACCCAAAAATGATAATCCTGTCATTTACTCACCCTCCAACCAAACATTTGCTGATAGCCATTGACTTCCATAGTAGAGAGAAAATACTATGAACGTCAACTTGTTATCTATTGTGTTGAGCAGAAGAAAGAAACTCATACAGGTTTGCAAAGACATGAGGATGAGTAAATTATTACAATTCGAGTTAGAATCATTTTATTATGTGAGAACAAGTGACAAGCAACTAGCAGTAATTTATGTGACCCTGGACCACAAAACCAGTCTTAAGTGTCATTTTTGTTCTTTTCGAAATTGAGATATATACATCATTTGAAAGCTGAATAAATCAGCTTTCCATTGATGTGTAGTTTATTAGGATCCGATCCGTCTGAGATGCAACTATTTGAAAATCTGGAATCTGAGGGAGCAAAAAATAAATAAAAAATCTAAATATTGAGAAAATCATCTTTTAAGTTGTCCAGATGAAGTTCTTAGCAATGCATATCACCAATCAAAAATTAGGCTTTGATATATTTATGGTAGGAAATTCACTAAATATCTTCATGGAACATGATCTTAATAGCCTAATGACTTTTGGCATAAAAAAAAGTATAATTTTGACCCATACAATGTTTTTTTTCAGAGACTTGACTGCTTTTGTGCTCCAGGGTCACATCTATGAAATCTGTTTGTCATACAGATAAACTCTCGTTATTCAAAAATATTTGACCACATGACACTGCTGTTGTCCCATGAGGATCATGTGCTCCAAAGCACTGTGTCTTTAAAAAAGTTATCAATTGTTCTCAAACATGTCTGTGCACAGACAGTATTTCCCAGATGAGGAGGACGAGAAGGGATTAGCCAAAGCGCTCATGCGTCTGCAGGACACGTATAAACGGGACTCGGAAAGTTTCTCCAAAGACAGTACTCTGGTAACTCCAACTCTTCTCATTTCATACAAGGCTCCTATTCCTAGTGATAGCAGTTAAAGAGGCAGTGATACACTGAGACCGTCAAATGGGAACAAATCAAAATAATGTTTTTAAAGCATGTGTTTATTTTATCATTTGGACTTTTGTGTAACTTTCTAATCAGAACGCAGCCTTGATTTGGGATTGGGGCCAAGCACTAGGTATGTAGGCACCTGTTGTATCTGTTAGTTTAATGTCCTTTCTCCTCCTCCTTTGCTCTTGAGTCAATGGCAGCCCATAGAAGTGCTTGCAGGCAAGTTATGAAATTTGGCACAGTCTCGGCATGAACCACAGCAAATTTGGAGCCTCTAACTGAATCCCTCTTGTGCCACCAACTGTCCAAATATGCACTTTGTTTATACTAAAAACCTCAAGATGTCTCAAGATGATTTGATTGCATTGACTTAATTTTCCATTTCAGTTGCACTTTTTTGAACTCCTCCTAGACTATCGGTCCAATTTTTGTGAAACTCAAACCAGATCATCTTGAGGCCATGCCAAAAACATGGTCAAATCCAAGTTGATTAGTCAAAACTGTCTGTGAATAACGCTTGAACAAATTTGATACATCTGCTGGATTTGAGGCTATATCTCAGTGTATTCAAACCGAACTTGGTGTGTGATATGACATCCATGACCTGGGGGTGTAAACTTTTGAATTACAGTTTGCTTCAGAAGTTAAATTAATGTCATCAAGCATATTCTGCAAGATGCACATAAACTATAAGTGGAACTGTTTGTACCCGAGTGCTTCATGTTAATTGTCCTCAAAAAAGTAGAGATTTAACAAAGAGATTGTTAGTTAATTGTTAGCTTTAAAATCCAGATAAAACTGAAGTTTTACTCAAATTCATCTTTTTTTATGGAAAATTTTATTATTTATTAAACATCTGTTTTTATCATTCATTTTTCGAGCATTCATGTGCCCTCATAATTTTTAATCAAATCATTTCCCCTCCTCGCAATTCCAGTTTTTTCTTTAGTTTAATTTTAAGGACTAAATAACTAAAACTAAACAAAGTGATGATAAAATCTAAAACGTAATAAATATATAGACAAAATAAAAATGCTCAAAATACTAAAACTTTCAAATTAATGAAAGCATTTATTGTGTGAAATAAGTACTGGCTGAAATATGGAAATAAGTGAGAAAAAAACAAAAACAAAACAACCTGTGTGTGTGTGTGTGTGTGTGTGTGTGTGTGTAATGATTTCAGCTAGTTGGCAAGAAAATATTTCGTTTTTTTCATTAAGTTGAAATAATAAAGTAATTAAGATTAAGTAAATGGACACTGAAATTGAATTTAATAAGCACTATATAGAGAAAAACTATGTAGAGAAAGACTACAAATAATGACAACAGTAAACAGAATGTATATAAAGTATTTTTGTGTGACTGTTGTACAGTTTGACATGTGACGGGGCTAATGGCTGGGATCTCTCATTATCTTTTGATGACACTAGATGATCATTATGAAATGTAAAAGCCACATAAAGGCACAGGAACTCTCATCTGTATATTTGTAGCAATAGACCACAATACATTGTATGGGTCAAAATGATCCATTTCTCTTGTTTGCCAAAAATCATTAGGATATTATGTAAAGATCATGTTCCATGAAGATATTTTGTAAATTTCCTATTGTAAATATATTAAAACTTCATTTTTGATCAGTAATATGCATTGCTAAAAACTTAATTTGGACATCTTTAAAGTCGATTTTTTTTTCAATATTTAGTTTTTACTTTGCACTCTCAAATTCAAATAGTTGTATCTCAGACAAATATTGTCCTCCTAACAAACCATACATCATTGGGAAGATTATTTTTCAGCTTTCAGATGATGAATACATCTCAGTTTATTAAAAATGTAACCCTTATGACAGGTTTTGTGCTCGAGAGTCACAAATATGGGCCATTCTACAGAATTGGTGCAAACTTCTGTCCCACAACCAAACAACCCATTTAAAAAGCATTTAAGAATCCAAATTTTAGATGTTTACGAAGATCTATTGAAACACACACACATATATATATATATATAAATAATATCCTAAATTTGGGAGGTGGCTGTCTCTAACCGTATCCCCCAAATTTCAGCTCATGAATATTGAATATTGAAATAATTTGTGCATTTTTATGTGTTCAACTGTTCAGAACTGCGCTAGCAAATCATGGGCTGATTAGCATCTGTTAGCAAGGTTCAAAAGTATCTAAAATTGTCACTACCTAAAAGTGTGTGTTATTCCCATAAACGGTCACGACCGAAACATGTCATCATTGTTCCGGGAGTAACGAAAGGGAACACATAATCCTACAGTTATGCGACATTTTTAGGATGTGAGTTAAAATTCTGTAATGTGATGTGGTCGATACCAAAGCATTACTATAACTACTGAAAATGTGCAGTCTGTATGGAAACAGGGGTCTGTCAAAAATAAAATAGATTGAATTATCAAGATGCTATGATAGTGTTTGGTTCAATGCATATTCAAACTAATGAACCCTTAATTTTGAAATCAGTATGATCAACTTTATGCCTTTAACAAGGATAGATTGGGTTCAGAACAGAACAAATCTCATAAAGAACACTTGAAATACTGTTAAAATTGATTTACCTCTAAAAACTTTTTAATAAAATAGCAAAACATATATTTACAAGGTAGATGTAGACAAAATCATAATGTCAGTATAGATATAGAAATATTCCAAAACTTTCTGAAAAAGCCGTTCGTCTTAGTTTACAAAATTGAGATTTATAAATTATGAATAAATCATCTCTCCAGTGATGTGTGGTTTGTTAGGATCGTACAATATTCGGCTGAGATGCAACTATTTAAAAATCTGGAATCTGAGGGAGGAAAAAAATCTAAATATTGAGAAAATCATCTTTAAAGTTGTTCAGATGAAGTTCTTTGCAATGCATGTTACTAATCAAACATGAAGTTTTGATACAGTGGGAAATTTACTAAATATCTTCATGGAACATGATCTTTACTTAATATCTTAATGATATTTGGCATAAAAAAATTATAATCTTGACTCATACAATGTATTGTTGTCTATTGCTACAAATACACCCCAGAGACTTAAGACTGCTTCTGTGCTGCAGGGACACAGATGAGAATTAACTGCACAATTTCTAGAAATGTGTACCTTAGATATTATACAATTCGTTTTTTTCAAGATGTTTCCAGCTCTGACTTTGAATCAGTTCTGTAGAGTGGCCCATTTATATTACATGGAATCCAAGAAAAATATCTGATGGGGATTTTTTTATGTTTTGCTGTATTTCTCAACCTTTGAGAATTGCATATCCTGTGCTGTGCATGCACGTGCAGATCCCAGCCACCAGAGGGCAGGAGCAAACCTGCACTACTTTACTGTCTAAAGAGCTGAGGGACCGGGGTCAGCAGGAGCCCGCAGAGGAGAGGCCCATTCAGCTGGACACTTATGAGCGGCCCAAAGACCACCTGCCCGAGAGAGAGGTGTACGAGGCCCTCTGCAGGGGAGCGGGAGTCAAAATGGTGAGCGCAGCTTACATCCCAAATGCACAATGAGGGAATCTATTGCCCTTTTCACTTCATTGCTTTTGTAAGCCTCATCATTTTGAGTCTTATTTCAGACAGGTTTCTTCTGCTCACAAGGACTGCATTTATTTAATTAAACATGCAGTAAAAATAGGGAAATATTATTACTCTTCAGAATAACTGTTTTCAGTGTGAATATATTTTAAAATATAATTTATTTCTGTGATCAAAGCTGTATTTTCAGCATCATTCCTCCAGACTTCAGTGTCACATGATCTTCAGAAATCAGAATAATATACTGATTTGCTGCGTTTCTGTTTTATTATCAATGTTGAATACAGTTGTTTTTTTTAATAATTTTGTGGAAGCTGTAATACACAGCTGTTCATAGGTTTGGGGTATGCATGATTTTTTTAAGGAGTTGAATAATTTGATCCAAAGTGACAGTAAAGATATTTAAAATGATGCAAAAGTGCTGTGTGCAGCTAAAACTGTTTTCAACACCAATAATAATAAAAATAATTGTCAATAAGTTTAAATGATAATATTTCACTATTTTATTTCAAAGACAAATGCTATTGTTTGTAAAGAGATTGTTTTAGGTTTAGATTCGTAAACCCTCCCCAACCAACCCAAAACAGACTGTCTGTTATAGATAATAATAAAAAAACAAAAAAAACAAAGATGCGATAGTTGAATAATGACAACAACAAAGTAATTAAGATGCTAAAATCACGTCTAATACAGTGTCAGTTCACTGTGATGAACAACATAACCCCTACATAAGGCAGGGCTGAGAAGAAGACGTCACAATAACAATATAAAGCCCATTACACCACAGGAAGTAGATTTATATCAGAGAAATATGATGAAAACACAAAAGAGAATTTAGGGAATCCTGTAATTGAATATGTAATCTTTTCCCAGTGTAGGTATAACATCAAATCCTGATTTTTTTTTAATTTCAGATGAGTGTTTGCAAAATAGAAAACAGAAATTAATTTATCTCAATAAATAAATACATGTAAATATAAAAATCATCCTAAATAAGGTAGGCTGTTATAAAAAAGTTTTTCCGTTTTTTTTTTCTCCCTCTCTTAATTTCCCGACCGACTCAAAAGAGGCGTAGCCGCCTGTTCTGCCGCTATCAGGATGGCAACAGGAGCCCGCGTCTGCTGCTCAAGCCCATGAAGGAGGAGGACGAGTGGGACAGTCCTCATATCATACGCTTTCTGGACGCCCTCTCTGATGAAGAGATCGAGAAGATCAAGGAGCTTGCCAAACCTAAGGTGACTGACGGACAGATGTGACCCTGGAGCACAAAATATATGGAGCCAAAAGAGTCTCAATAAAGATAAATGCACACACTACATTCACATATGCACATATGGGATTCATAAATACACACACTGTTGTCATTGTCACACAAATGCGCACAAAATTCACAAATGCACACACAAAATTTAAAAAGCAAAAAGATTTACAAATGCAACAAAATTCAGAAATACACACACAATTCAGAAATACACACACAATTCAGAAATACAAACAAAATTTACAAATGCGCTCAAGATTCACAAATGCACAGGACAAGATTCAGAAATGTATTTCTGATGCACACACACATATTTCTTGATTTACAAACTGCTTGCGGTCTGTGAACTTCACTGCATTTTTTTAAACAAGAAATTTCTGAACGAATAGGCTGTTCCCAGAGTGCTGTATCAAGGCACCTCAGTGGGAAGTCTGGGAAGGAAAAAGTGTGGCAAAAAACGCTGCACAACGAGAAGAGGTGACCGGACCCTGAGGAAGATTGTGGAGAAGGACCGATTCCAGACCTTGGGGGACCTGCGGAAGCAGTGGACTGAGTCTGGAGTAGAAACATCCAGAGCCACCGTGCACAGGCGTGTGCAGGAAATGGGCTACAGAGAAGCAGCACTGGACTGTTGCTCAGTGGTCCGAAGTACTTTTTTCGGATGAAAGCTAATTTTGCATGTCATTCGGAAATCAAGGTGCCAGAGTCTGGAGGAAGACTGGGGAGAAGGAAATGCCAAAATGCCTGAAGTCCAGTGTCTAGTACCCACAGTCAGTGATGGTCTGGGGTGCCATGTCAGCTGCTGGTGTTGGTCCACTGTGTTTTATCAAGGGCAGGGTCAATGCAGCTAGCTATCAGGAGGTTTTGGAGCACTTCATGCTTCCATCTGCTGAAAAGCTTTATGGAGATGAAGATTTCGTTTTTCAGCACGACCTAGCACCTGCTCACAGTGCCAAAACCACTGGTAAATGGTTTACTGACCATGGTATTACTGTGCTCAATTGGCCTGCCAACTCTCCTGACCTGAACCCCATAGAGAATCTGTGGGATATTGTGAAGAGAAAGTTGAGAGACGCAAGACCCAACACTCTGGATGAGCTTAAGGCCACTATCGAAGCATCCTGGGCCTCCATAACACCTCAGCAGTGCCACAGGCTGATTGCCTACATGCCACGCCGCATTGAAGCAGTCATTTCTGCAAAAGGATTCCCGACCAAGTATTGAGTGCATAACTGAACATAATTATTTGAAGGTTGACTTTTTTTGTATTAAAAACACTTTTCTTTTATTGGTCGGATGAAATATGCTAATTTTTTGAGACCGGCATTTTGGGTTTTCATGAGCTGTATGCCAAAATCATCAGTATTAAAACAATAAAAGACCTGAAATATTTCAGTTGGTGTGCAATGAATCTAAAATATATGAAAGTTTCATTTTTATCATTACATTATGGAAAATAATGAACTTTATCACAATATGCTAATTTTTTGAGAAGGACCTGTATTTGCAATATAAAGAACATGACAGTACATATGCATGAATATTGGTGGGCAAGGAATCGTGTTCCTAATTGCTGATATATAGAACAACATCACTCTTGATCATTTCATTGAATATCCAGCAAAAAATAAGCATATGATGATATGCCTTTACTGTGATGTAAATGGTTTCATTCTGTGATTTGGTCATAGCTCTCACCTGTAAGTAATGCATGAAGAAGTGTTTTGAATGCAGCTGTTGAACAGAATTTTGTCATTATCTTCTTGTTTTCTGGTGTGTCTGCAGCGCATGGTTAGATGGGGAAGACGATCCAGTGATCGCTCGGGTCAATCAGAGAATAGAGGACATCACTGGATTAACTGTAGACACTGCAGAACTTCTACAGGTCACTCATCCTAAATACTCCAGAACATCACACATGCAAGCCGGGGTCTCCATAGGCTTTAGTCTCATGCCCGAGAATGTGATATGATGTAATATAATATAATATGATAGGGATGCACGATATTGGATTTTTGCAGATATCCGATATGCCGATATTTTTTTTCAACTCATTTTAGCCGATACCGAATATTTTAAATTTGAGTTAGTTTTTAACTTATTTGTTAAAATAAAATAAACAGTAATTAAGTTTTTTTTACAGTATATTAAAGCTTTGAAAATAATTATAGATAAACTATATAGCAATCGGTGCATCCCCCCCGCCCCTCCCCCCTCCAGAAAGATGCAGTGTTAACCCTAACATTTTATTTTTAGATTTAATATTTGTAGATGGTCATATCACTAGCACACCCTGAGCACATGTGAGTTGACATATTCCTCTCATTGGCTAGACATATGGACATAATTTTTCATATGGGGCCGATGCCAATATTTACATTTAAAGCCATTATCGGCCGATTACGATATCAGTACAATAATTCCATCCCTGTAATACAGTATAATACAATAGGGTAGAATGTACTTCTCAAATGAATAATAATGCCATTATTAAAACTAAATTTCAGAAATAATCACAATTTTCTGGTAACAGTAAATGTGTTGTGCAGTACTTTGTTTCCCAAAAAATTAAAAGGAATTGTTACATTTTCATTTGATTTACATTGAAAAGTTTTAAATTAAATTAATAATACAAGTAGTGCTGTCAAACGATTAATCGCGATCAAAAGTTTTTGTTTAAATAATATATACATGTGTACTGTGTATATTTATTATGTATATATAAATGCACACACATGCATGTATATATATATATCAGAAAGAAATATATAAATATATTTATATACAATATAAATATATACATGTAAATATTTTTTTAAATACATAATAAATATACACAGTACACACACATTATGTAAACAAAAACTTATTTTGGATGCGATTAATTATTTTACAATTATTAATTATTAATTAATATAATACATTTTAGAGACAGTATTTCATATTATATAATAATAGTGTAGTGTATTTAGAGTAATACACATTACAATATCAGCAATAAAATTATGTACAAAATATTTGTCAGTTAAGAATTTGGATATTAATATTATGTCATACCACCATGTTCATTATTTACACTTTAGTCTGGGGACCAATTCTCACTATTAACTAACTATTAGCTATGACTTTTGCCCTAATAAATTTCTAATTTGATGTCTATTAATAGTAAGTTAGTTGTTAAGTTTAGATGTGGGTTGGATCTAAAATATGATCATGCAGAATAAGGCATTAACATAGTTTGTAAGTAATAATAAACAGCAGATATGCTAGTAAAAATGCATGCTAGTTAATAGTGAGAAATGGTTCTTGATATAAAGCTACAGATTTTTGATGCACATGATTTACTTCACACCCAGTGCTTATGTGAATAGTGAATTGTGACTGTAACTGAATTTGTGTGAAAAGGGTTTTCTTATAACTTCTGTTCAATCATAGGTGGCTAACTATGGCGTTGGAGGTCAATATGAGCCACATTATGATTTCTCAAGGGTAAGAGCTTTGTGCATGAACTACATCATTCCTTCAGTTATGTGGCATGATATTTTGCACCAGAACAATCAGTGGCATGTGCATGAAGAAATATTAGTGACAGTTTTCATTTAAAAAACAATGCAGTGTCATTTTGATATTTCTCTTATAATTAAGAAAACATTTATATCAGTGGGGCATTTTTACTGTCAGTTGACACACAATATCAGTTTCTTAACTTTTTCCATATTTTGTCTGTAAACCAAAAATAATATAATGTAATATAATTAAAAACCTTAATATAGAGTCTATGAAATCTCCATTTTATTTATAAATAACAGAAGCATGGAAGTGGACAAGGCCAAAATAAACCAAATTATTATTGAAAGTTTTATTCTAATTAATAATGTTTTATGTGGGGTATAATGTGTCACTTAATGGAAAATATCCCATTTTAAAATGTGTCCAAGGGTATGTTTACACGACTTTGCCCATTTTGCATTTTTTAAAGGTTTGCATGCAGATGATAATGTTGTTTAAATGATCCCTGTTCACACGGATCCACGAAAATGACTAAAACAACTATATTTTTCATGCCAGGCCATTAGATGGTTGATGTCACTTTGTAAAGAAACACTACGCACATACACATTCCTGTAGACCCAACACGTAATGTGCATGATGTCACTGTTTTTACAAATTTGCATTTTTGTAGTTTACACAGAGATGATAATGCCATTTTCAAATAATAGCATTTTTGTAGTTTACACAGAAATTATAATGCCATCGTTTTCACAAATTAGCATTTTTGTAGTTTACGCAGATGATAATGCCATCATTTTCACAAATTAGCATTTTTGTAGTTTACGCAGAAATTATAATGCCAGTTTTCACAAATTAGCATTTTTGTAGTTTACACAGATGATAATGCCATCGTTTTCACAAATTAGCATTTTTGTAGTTTATGCAGAAAATGTAATGCCATCGTTTTCACAAATTAGCATTTTTGTAGTTTACGCAGATGATAATTCCATCGTTTTCACAAATTAGCATTTTTGTAGTTTACGCAGATGATAATGCCATCGTTTTCACAAATTAGCATTTTTGTAGTTTACGCAGATGATAATTCCATCGTTTTCACAAATTAGCATTTTTGTAGTTTACGCAGATGATAATTCCATCGTTTTCACAAATTAGCATTTTTGTAGTTTACGCAGAAATTATAATGCCATCGTTTTGACAAATTAGCATTTTTGTAGTTTACGCAGATGATAATTCCATCGTTTTCACAAATTAGCATTTTTGTAGTTTACGCAGATGATAATGCCATCGTTTTCACAAATTAGCATTTTTGTAGTTTACGCAGAAAATATAATGCCATCGTTTTCACAAATTTGCATTTTTGTAGTTTACGCAGAAATAATGCCATCGTTTTTACAAATTTGCATTTTTGGAGTTTACGCAGATGATAATGCCATCGTTTTCACAAATTAGCATTTTTGTAGTTTACACAGATGATAATGCCATCGTTTTCACAAATTAGCATTTTTGTAGTTTACGCAGAAATTATAATGCCATCGTTTTGACAAATTAGCATTTTTGTAGTTTACGCAGAAAATATAATGCCATCGTTTTCACAAATTTGCATTTTTGTAGTTTACGCAGAAATAATGCCATCGTTTTTACAAATTTGCATTTTTGGAGTTTACGCAGATGATAATGCCATCGTTTTAAAAAAATTTGCACTTTTGAAACCTGTTTTCAAAATTAGCATTCTTCAGGCCCCCAAAACGCATGGAGTTTTCAGTATTTAGTTGAAAAATTATGTCGTGTAAACACCCCCTATTGTAAAAGGTTGGAATAGCAGCTGACAGTACACATTTTTATTGCTGATGGTAAGACATTTCCTGATAATGTCATAGGGATATTTATTGTTTTATGAAAATGGGAATGTATCAGGCACTTCATTAACCACTGGAGCCAAAGTATTTTCTTAAAAAAATATGTTAAATTGAGTACATGTTTGTAAATTGATTTGATGCCTAACACTTGTCATATTGAAGATAAAGTAATGTTGCCTCAGAGGCGGAGATATTCACAACTTCCGTTTAGTCTGGTTTAAAAGTTACAAACGTCTGTTGCAGCGTCCTTTTGACAGCAACCTCAAGGTTGATGGAAATAGACTTGCCACCTATCTGAACGTACGTATACGTATGTATACGTAAGTTATGTATACGTAAGTACATGTGTTGTGCTTCTGCTCCTCTGCCTGTCTTTACTCTAAAATTTTATCTTCATAGAAAGATGAACCTGATGCTTTCAAATCATTAGGCACTGCAAATCGTGTGGCTACTTTATAAAATTATGTAAGTATGTGTATCCCGTGGTGCCTGGCGTCTGGGCATCTTGCTGTAAAAAAGTTTGCGAACCTCTTCACTACACTTGCACTTTTAAGACCATTGTGCATATTTTGTGACAATATAATATCTCTAAATGGCCCTCTTGAGCAGATGCATTAAATTCATAGTGTTTCATTGTACATTAAAATGAAAACAGTGATAAAAATAAAAGACTCCCTCTCTACTTAAAAACAGGAAAAAATATATATATATGTCACGGAGCGCGCGCCTATCACTGAGTGCGCGCCTTCACCTCTCTCCAGTCTCATTCGCTCCTTGTCACCTGAGTTCTAGGACTGCAATTCCCATCTTTCCCTTCTGCTATCATTAGTTCCCAGCCCTGTCTGGTTTTCCCATCAGCATCATCATATCCACCTGTTAATCATTATCCGACCTTTATCTGGACTGCCTGGTTCTGTGTTTCTCTGTGAAGTGTTGTTTGGCCACGCTGCATGTTGCTTCGTGTTTCCTTAGTGTTTTATGCTCTGTGCATCCTTGGTTCGTTACCTGCTTCAATAAAGTCCTGCAGATGGATCCGACTGCCTTTACTTCATCATTACAATATATAATAACTCCAAATTGGTTTCTTAGTATTTCTTCTGTTTCTAATTTACCTTTATTTTGGACAGAATTTTGCATTAGAAGTCATTTCAGTCAAATTACTCCCATATTCTGGATTATATAGTCTTTTTTTTTTTTTTTACAAAAATATGAAATGCTGATCATACCATGTTGTTCTGAAAGGAGGATGCGAATACTCTTTCTTCATTACAGATGAGTGATGTTGAGGCTGGTGGGGCGAACGTTTTCCCTGATTTTGGAGCCGCTATTTGGCCAAGAAAGGTACAGACAACCTTTTTAAACATTTCATAATAAAACATGCATGAAATCATTACATCAGTGATGATGGTACTGCAATCACTTTTTTTTGTTACATATTGTAGCTAAATGCTGTATATAATTTGTAGTAGATGCAGTGTAAGCAGTATTTTTTATTTTTTTGTAAATTTTATCACATTGATCAATCACCCTGATATGTAAATATTGGTATCAGCATCAAGTGTTGAGTTGATCATTTAATTAGGTCACAGATAATTTTTATGATCCAATTCTCACTATTAACTATAACTTTTGCCTCAAACTTCTAATTTGCTGCTTATTAATCATTAGAAAGCTAGTTCTTAGTTTAGATATGGGGTAGATTAAGGGATCCAAAATATGATCATGCTTTATAAGAACTAATAAACAGCCAATATGCTGGTAATATACATGCTAGTTAAGAGTGAGAATTGCTCCTTTAACTAAAGTGTTGTTATCAGTTATTTTTCAGATGTAGCATTTATTTGAGAAAGCTCCTGGCCTCTCTGTAGGGAACAGCAGTGTTCTGGTACAATCTCTTTAAGAGTGGAGAAGGAGACTTCAGAACCAGACACACTGCCTGTCCTGTTCTAGTGGGCAGTAAATGGGGTAAGTGAATTAAAAGCAGGCTCATCATGTGAAGTATTGTCTTTAAATACTGTGAATAGTTGCATTCATCGTATAAATCCCACGTTCTTCTGAGAGAGAACTACTACTCCTGTTGAAATGAACATGGCATAAGAAGTAGGTTGTTTGAAAGGCAATGAATGTCCATTCCTGTCTCATCCTCTCGTTTGTCAGTTTCAAACAAACTGACTGAAGTGGACTGACCTTGAGCTCGGTTCTAGCCACAGTGCCTCGAGTCTGCAAACGTATATGAGTTCCAGTCAGCACTCACTGCTGGGGTTTGTGAGCCATTCTGTGTTGGGGATTTCACTTTTATTTGGAATGTTTTCATTTACCCCTTAATTAACATTTCTTAGCCGGTTAAACTGGAATATCGTGTCATGTCAGAAATATCATGTTAATATAATGCATAAATTATTTTCCTGTTCTTCAGTGTTTATTTCATATTCTTATATGGTTTGCAATAAAATGTCTAAATATGAAGTCATGTTTCTTTGTCTGCCTTTTGAGGAGCTGTTTATGGATTATATATATACACTCATCTAAAGGAAAATTAGGAACATACTAATACTGTGTTTAACCCCCTACCCCTAATTCTACGTGGCATTGATTCAACAAGGTGCTGAAAGCATTCTTTAGAAATGTTGGCCCATATTGATAGGATAGCATCTTGCAGTTGGTGGAGATTTGTGGGATGCACAGTCTTCAACTGTCCAATTTTGGTGAGCTTGTGCAAATTGTAGCCTCTTTTTCCTATTTGTAGTGGAGGTGAGTGGTACCCGGTGGGGTCTTCTGCTGTTGTAGCCCATCCGCCTCAAGGTTGTGCGTGTTGTGGCTTCACAAATGCTTTGCTGCATACCTCGGTTGTAACGAGTGGTTATTTTAGTCAAAGTTGCTCTTCTATCAGCTTGAATCAGTCGGCCCATTCTCCTCTGACCTCTAGCATCAACAAGACATTTTTGTCACAGGACTGCTGCATACTAGATGTTTTTCCCTTTTCACACCATTTTTTGTAAAACCTAAAAATGGTTGTGTGTGAAAATCCCAGTAACAGAGCAGATGGTGAAATACTCAGACCGGCCCGTCTGGCACCAACAACCATGCCACGCTCAAAATTGCTTAAATCACTTTCTTGGCATTAAAAAATGTTAGGAGGTATATTAGCACACTAGGAACTGAATTTGTCCCGATCAGGACTCGACTCACCCACAAACTCATTGTGTCGGAGTAGCTTGGTCTGCAGGGCTTGTCCAGCGCTCTCGGCCTCGCTGATGGCAGAGCGAAGCTCAGGATCTGTGATGCTGCAGGAAACTCTGGCTCCAGAACACAGCAGAGACAGCGTCTCCTCCACATTAGCACCACAAACCACCTCACGCAGCCTCTGAGGAGCACCACAGAACACACACACTGATCACCATCCGTGATCTATGCTTGTGTTTACACCAGACGCTCTGCGGCACTTTTCAAAAGCATCCCAGAAGTAGCTCTCCGCGCCGCTTCCTAAAGATCGGCGCCTAGTGTATTTCTGACGCACTCCGCGTCCAAACCGCACAGAAAATACAAAATACAGGTAAAAAAAATAATAATGTGCATTTAAAAATAAACACCCTGTGCAGACTCCCAATCGTATTTCACATTACTATATTCATGCGGCCAGAAATAGAAGACAAGAGGTTCATCCTTAAAGTTGAAAAACCTCACATTATTATATGACTCCACAGATCCCTTTTACAAGGACAATTAAAAAAAAAGGAAGTGGTGTGGAGTTTAACTGCAGGAGTTGCATGACTGGAATAAACATAATTAAACCGGACAAAACATTAACATTTAGCCAACCATGTTAGATCACACAGAAATCAAGAAAAACAATGTTGGACCATAGGCTGTAGTGTTGGACAGGCAAATCACGTGGTCTCGCGAATCCTACCGCTGTGCTTCTGATCCGCCTGTACCGAGTCTATTTTTGCTGTGCTGCACGCGCTGAATTACGGCTGTTTCACACATACTCTGTCTGAAGTGCGTATGCGTTGCATGTTTTGTTTTATGCACCCATGTTAAAGGATTCCAGCGTTCACACTGCATGCGGCCGAGGTCTGTCAGTGCGTTCCAGGAGCGGTCCGTCAGTACGCCTATATTTTATTGTTTTTATTTTATATAAATGTTATTTTTTTGTAAGTAAAATCTGTCAAATCTTACTGATTTTTTGTGTTAATATGCCTGACTTGAGCCTTTTAATTTTGTTCTTGATGCAGATTGATTTGTTCCTTGAATTGTTGTGTTTGACATCTTGTTTTATGTGCAGGTTTATATACACATGAATAATAAACTGTTAAACTGCAAGTGGATTTCATTTAGTTATTGAATACAAATCAAACCAAGGCTGAGATCAATAAACCAATACAGTGCTAATATTTGATTGGGCCCTGGGCCACTTTGTACTGTAAAATTTGGGCCCTGACATCAAAAAGGTTAAGAACCCCTGCTCTAAGGTACTATTATGAACCCTTTTGGGGTAAAGGAGATACAAATATATACCTTTGAGCGTGCTGCCACAGTTACAAGATATTGCACATTGGTCCAAAAAATATAGGTCAAAACTTTGGCATAATTGGAATTTCTTAAGAGGCTTCTCTGAAAATTTCTCAGAAACACTGTTTAGGTCTCTCTAGGATGCACAAACACAGAAGTTGAGTAAAAAGCTCCAGAGAAATCAATATTATGGAACGGTCATTCAGAGTGAATACAGAAGCTCTTTTCTGATTTATTTTGTCAAGTAAAGTATATCAGAACTGAGCTCTGAGTACTAATCACCAACTGATTCAGTGGAAAATAAATCTGTACCAGTAGTTGAAACTGTCATGATTAAAAATTGCAACATGGGACAAACATCTCAAAACTTTGTCAAGCAAGAAATACTATGATGTATTGCCACCATGAGTAGCATATTTTGTGAGGTCGCGCTAACCCACAAGCCTGCCCTCTTAACCCATAAAATCGAATATTTATATTAGCTTTAGTGTATATGGTGCACACAAATGTGATTTCAGGGGGATCTGAAACAATGATCTGTACAAGTGGCCCAGAATCCCTAGTGACACACCTGTGTGTAACTTGTTTCTCATGAGCCATATGTCTGCTGAAGGAAAGACTTTCTTCTGTCCTGAAGGTATAGGTGTTCTTAGTATTTTCTTTTTATTGTAACCTTTTCATGAAGTCATGTGCGGAATTTGAATTTATATAATTCCTTCAGTTGCACACAGAAGCCCCTCCCTTTGCTGGATAAACTGGATAACTGGAAAAACCAGTTCATTCGGACTGGTTACAAAACATGATCCATGCCTAGATTGTTTTGTTGCTTACAGAGCAGTCACAAATAAAGATTTGAAAGTGATAAAAAAGTGATTTTTTCACCACAGTGCACAGAGTGCCTCAACACTTACTCTTGATTTCTTTCAATATGGGGACAGGGGAATTGTCAGTCAATGCATGGGGAAAAAAAGTAATGTCTTGGTTACATATGGTAAGGAACGGAGGTAACAGAGATGTCATGTTGGATGACCGATTAATTACTACTTGAATCTATTTAGAGTGTAAACTAAACAAGCCAATGCGCATTGGCATGCGATTATTGCATCCAGATTTATTCCATCCACATTTATTTTCTGGCTTAGGCCAGGGCTCAGCCCAAGAAGACCAGCTACTGCTACTATGGTACTACCTACTCAGTAAGACTGTATAACATACCCGCTCCACTTGGAACAGGGATGCTGCGGATGCCCCAGCCTTGCTGAAGGAGGTTTTGGAAGCAATTACAAATATTAACAACCGTTAAGTGCATATGCAAGGTTAAAGGTGATTGTAACCCTCAGATTTGGCAGAAGTCTGCCGGGGAAACACATGCTCTGAGGCTATACCGTGGACTTTAAACATATGGGATCCACTTAGGTCTCAACATATGGAACCCAGCCCTCTATTGGTTCTCATGGATTCATCGATTGAGGGCCTAACGCTGTACTCTCTGCCACATCTGGCTGCCGAGGGAATGGAGGAGCTCAACAGGGTGTACTGTATGGACTCTCTGGAGCAGTTAAAGCGAAACCACCCAAAGCCGGGCCACTCAGTGCTTACCTGTTTGAGTCGAGAACACATGATACCGGCTCCACATGAAGGCTATAGAATCTCGCAAACATGAGCCCACAGGTCTACAAATATCTGTCTAAAGCGGTCTTTCATACTGAGTGAGCATGAGCCAGTTGTCAAGGTTGTTGAAAATGCAAATGCCCTGTTCTCTCAGAGAAACCAGGCCTGCCTCCACATCGTTCGTGAAGACATGGGGTGACAGGGACACTTTTAAAGGGCAGGACCCTGTACTTATATGCCCGTCTTTCGAATGCAAACCCCAGGAATGGCCTGTGGTGTGGAAGGATTGACACATGGAAGTACACATCCTTCAGGTCGATCGCTGCGAACCAATCCTGAGGAGGGATGCACCTGAAGACGCAGTTCTGCATTAGCATCTTGAATGGGAGGCTGTGAAGTGCCCGGTTCAAAACGCACCAGTCCTCCTCCGGGGGAGGGAGTGGTGCATTCACCATTTCCAGAAGTGGTCCCTCCATCTCTGGGTCGCCTGTCTCAGGCTGCTTGCTCTTGCCCTTTCTGCCAGGTTTGGTGGGGGCCTGGATGGGTGGGATGGCTGCCCTGCGGCTGGCTCCACGGCGCTGCTTTGCTGGAGGCTGCATTTGCTGCGTGAAAGCGGGGGGCCCTCGGCAATGAGTAGGGTTAGGCATTGCTGCCAGTGGCTGGGTGGAGGCAGCAGCAGCATGCCAGGGCAGGATGTGCCTAATGGGTTTTGGGCAGTGGAGAGCTGCTTGTCAAAGTTGTCCACTGTGTCACTGAAAAGGCCGGTCTGGGACACAGGGGCATTCAAGAATCGTTTCTTGTCTGTTTCCCGCATGTCGGCCAGACACAGCCAGAGATGGCGCTCTAGGACATCACATGACCCAGAGACTGCGCCGTAACATTTGTCACTCATGGTGCGAGGTCCATTGCAGTACGGAGTACTTTGAGAACTTCCGGGTCTTGACCACCCTCATGCAAATCCCTTGGTGCCTAGCCTGTTGCACTTGCAACAATGCCAAGGTGGAGGCAGTTTCTCTACAGACCATAGGAGGGGAATTCCATATCGCCACCGTAAGACCAGTCCGGCCAGTGACAAAAATAGGGCACCACAGAGGGAACTCCAGATCTAGGCATCTGCACAGTAACCCCCCCCCCCCCCCCCCCCCCTTTGCAGGAAATGGAGTCTGGTCCACAGCTCCGAGATGGTCATCCTCCTGCAATGGAAGCATGATTCATCAAAAAAAAAAAACCCCACCCGAGCATGCTTAATGCCCAGACATGTGAGACATCAATCGTGACTAGCACCCAGCACCAGGTAACCACCGCATCCAGAAATGCACGAATGTAAAGGCATCTTTAAAAAGACGCTCCACAGGTTAATATATGGGGCACCTGCTGCCTACTTTTACTCATGCTGTGATCAGTGGCAGCTGGTTGCAATAATCGCATGTCAATGTGCATTTGCTCATTTAAGGCGGGCGTACACTGTGTGAATTTGGATGGTCGGAAGATCGTATGTCCATGCACACGGCACGAGTTTATCTGAAAATCGTACGGACGAGATGATATACGACAAAAATCAACAAATCGGCTCCTTCAACCGCACACATCACGAATTCAAACCGATAGCTCACGAACTTTTTAGACATGTTTAAAAATGATCGGGAGGTCGGGAAGTGTTCATAAGCCACTCTGCTCAGCTCGTAATTCATCGCAAATGATACGAGCCGCGATCATACGAGCATACGCGATTTCCACACGATTGAAAAAAATTGCATGCGAACTCGTACGACAGCAAAAATCGCACCGTGTACGCCCGCCTTTAGTTTACACTCAAAGTAGATTGGTCTATCTAAGTGATATCCCAATTCGTTGGTCATCCGATGTGATGTTGAGAGAGACTGACTGAAAGGGAACTGGCGTTACTCATATAAAAGTACGGAGCCCCACACAAATTGTGCACATGATCGTGCACACAATTTAGCCTACAATTTTTCATTTTTTTTATGTCATGTGCGGGGGTACGTATAAAAGTAACACATTTTTTATTTAAATTAAAAAGTAAAGCTATTTACTTGAAAAATGTTATCCAATAATGTAATTCGCTTTACTTATAATGCATTACTCCCAATGCTGCTTACAATATCCACTGTGCATGTGTTGGGTTTATTACATTCATTTCATATTCGTCACTGTCAGAAATCACTGCCAAAGCTTGATGAGCAGATAAAAAACAGTCGTGGGATGTGAGGAATGAGCTGTAAGGAGTGTGAAGCTGGACCACCACAGGGCCTCAAGGGAGCCAAACAATTCCTCATTTAAGGTAAAAATTGAATCATCTCAAGCCTCTTGGGTTCATGCTTCTCAGAATTAATTATTTTTTAGGGCTGAAATGAATTTAAAGTTCGGTCATATTGAGAATTGGACCCCAAATTAAAGTGTGACCATTAGATTAAACAAGATATGTTTATGCTACTTACAAAATTATAATAATAATAATAATTTCAAAATACTTTCAAATCAGTAACAAAAAAAATTGTCAAAAAGAATGAAATCCACACCAATTTGAAATGTATGAAAAACCCTACTTAAAAAAAGACAAATTTGCAGGAAATTAGGCAATGCATTGGTATGCTAGTTAAAAAATATATAATTTAATTGGTCTGTATGTTGTAAGCACAAAGTTTAAATGTCTCAAAGCATTCAGAAGACATTGCAAAGGTAACCCAAATATCTTTATTTGAATAAATCATTTGTTTATAGAGTTTTGGGATTCTTTGGTATGAACAGCTGAATTCATACCGTGTTGATGGTTTAAGAGTGAATAAAAAAAGTGTTATAACGTCCCCTACCATAGAACATTTGTAAAATGTTAAACAACTGATAACTAAAAGACCATACATTGTCACGTTAGACATGGGGCCTCTGCTGTAGATGTCATCTGTAACCATAAAACCTATGGTATTATCTCTGTGTTGTACGGAAGTTCTAAGCGCTCATGCATTTTTTTTTCTTCTTGGTTTCTCGCTATAACAACTTAATTTTCTTGTGATTTCGACATAATGAGTCGAAAGTGATCTACCTAACTTATAATTGTAACAGTTTCCTACTTCAGTGTGTTAGAAACCTAATTCTGGTGTCTTTGGAAAGAAGACCCTTTGGGCTTTACTTTTTATCAACCACTGTTTTTGTTAATATTTATTTATTTTTTTGCTGGAGGACCATTGGAGATGCATGACACATATAAAAGGAGCAGGAAATATAGAATAAAGAGTTTAATTAAGAAGATCTGTTTTACTGAGCTTGATAATTTACCATGAAGACCTTTATGAAATTGGATTTGCATGTACATTTACTCAGCATGCTGACCAGATTAACGAATGCCAAGCAAAATGTGTCCTAGAACTGAGAAAGCATGCAAAAAGCTGTTAGCGAGGAAAACAACCCTGTATCACATGAAATACGTTCTGAGGAAACTATTTTGCAAATCACAATGAGGCTGCAGGCTATTGGACCTGTTCTCTTGTATGCACACACATGCACGCACACACTCTCGCATGTGCACATACAAAGTCATTTAAGCAGATATTATGTTATTCTCTGCAGTCTTAATGTCAACTTATTTTGAGAAAAGGGAGGAGAAGTGGAGAGTTTGGCTTAACGAGAACTGCTTATAGTCACTGAGAGGTGGTTTGTGCAGTAATGGCATTTGCTCTCTCTAAACTTTAATCTTTCCTATTAATTCCCTGCAACTGGAGAATGTGCAAGAGTTAATGTTCCATGAACGTGTTGCTCACTCTGCAATCTCTTCAAGCAAATGTGGCGTGGCACGAAGGGGGGTGTTCAAGGGCTGCACGATTATAATACTTTCTACCACCAACACTGTTAGTATTAAACCCCACTTACATAAAAGTCGCCGACTACGCCACCTAGGTTGTTTACAAAAACCTAGGACCCAAGTTCACCAAATTCAATTATTGACTGAGGGCTGGGCACGATTGACACTCAACAGTAGTAGATTGAATTACAAAATATTTTATTACCATAAAATCAGAATGATCTAAATAGTAAAACAACTATTAAAATGATGTAGTCCTCAGCACAGTCCAATATGAAGTCTTTATGGTCAGCCGAATGAATGTCCTGGGTTGGTCCCACCACACATAGGTCTCCACAGATCCAGCCAGTCGTGTACTAAAGAGAAAAATAAGAAACAACTACCAGTATCTCCAGTCCAATGTTAGCAAGAGCTAACGTAGCCTACTACCACTCTCACTTGTGCACACAAATACCCACACCAACCAATATACACTGCAACCAAATAAGTCACACCACTACAAAAAAGGAAAACTAAGAGCTATGGCTAGTACACTGGCAATTAGTTCTTAGTCTCTATTAATTAGGAATTAGATGCCGAAAATGGTCACAATAACATCCATCAAACGATCTTCAAACTAGGGTTGTACTCACAGTATGACTGGGTAGCAGTGCCCACTACCCAGTCTAATCAATTTCCAGCGTTGCACAAACCCTCCGGCACCGTCTCACTTGTCTCCAAAAAAGTTGTACAAACGTGGTTACTCTGCTAGTCAACCGCTGATGTACTCGACTCCAAACACACGCTGACTCGCTCGTCTCCAAGAGCTGCGCCTGTGATTGCTCTACGTCTTCACAACACTTCAAATCACGGTTTTCTGCACAGCCGTAAAATGTTCGGTTATCACTGCTCTTGGGTTCCTTCTCAGATGCCAGCAACAGCACACAACACTTGACAGGGCGTCGCCCTCCACGTATTGATGCAATCCAAACGAGACACCTGTCAGTCTCTCAAGCACGGTCTTAAAGGGCAACAGTCTCCACCTCTTTTTGTAACCAACCTATGACACTAGGTCACTGATTATTCCATCAACAGATGTGTTAACAGAACAAGCAGAATACAAATCACATGATCAATGGACCAATCATATACACATTAAAATGTAGATCAAAAGTGCATTCATCTCAATAGTTCACTCCCATCACATCCCCCCACACTAAAATGTCAGCAGTCCCTGCAATTACTTTAAACCCTTCATCTATACCGCAAAGGACGTTGCCCTAAATTCGGACGTACAGAACGTCTAACTTGATTCTCTTCATTCACATGATCAGTCGCTGAGGCAACCCACATGCTATAAGGCATGGGATCCAACTGTCGCCTTGTCTCTTCAAAGTCAAAGTCAAAGTCACCTTTATTTATATAGCGCTTTAAACAAAATACATTGCGTCAAAGCAACTGAACAACATTCATTAGGAAAACAGTGTCAATAATGCAAAAATGATAGTTAAAGGCAGTTCATCATTGGATTCAGTTATGTCATCTCTGTTCAGTTAAAGAGTGTCTGTGCATTTATTTGCAATCAAGTCAACGATATCGCTGTAGATGAAGTGTCCCCAACTAAGCAAGCCAGAGGAAACAGCGGCAAGGAACCGAAACTCCATCGGTGACAGAATGGAGAAAAAAACCTTGGGAGAAACCAGGCTCAGTTGGGGGGCCAGTTCTCCTCTGACCAGACGAAACCAGTAGTTCAATTCCAGGCTGCAGCAAAGTCAGATTGTGCAGAAGAATCATCTGTTTCCTGTGGTCTTGTCCTGGTGCTCCTCTGAGACAAGGTCTTTACAGGGGATCTGTATCTGGGGCTCTAGTTGTCCTGGTCTCCACTGTCTTTCAGGGATGTAGAGGTCCTTTCTAGGTGCTGATCCAGCATCTGGTCTGGATACGTACTGGATCCGGGTGACTGCAGTGACCCTCTGATCTGGATACAGACTGGATCTGGTGGAGAGAAACAGACAAATATTAGCGTAGATGCCATTCTTCTAATGATGTAGCAAGTACATAGGGTGTTATGGGAAGTGTTTCCGGTTCCGGTTTACCTAATTAATGCAGCCTAAAAATCCTTTAACGGATTTGGATAATAAAAGCATATTAGTATGTTATGTGTATGCCAGGTTAAAGAGATGGGTCTTTAATCTAGATTTAAACTGCAAGAGTGTGTCTGCCTCCCGAACAATGTTAGGTAGGTTATTCCAGAGTTTGGGCGCCAAATAGGAAAAGGATCTGCCGCCTGCAGTTGATTTTGATATTCTAGGTATTATCAAATTGCCTGAGTTTTGAGAACGTAGCGGACGTAGAGGATTATAATGTAAAAGGAGCTCATTCAAATACTGAGGTGCTAAACCATTCAGGGCTTTATAAGTAATAAGCAATATTTTAAAATCTATGCGATGCTTGATAGGGAGCCAGTGCAGTGTTGACAGGACCGGGCTAATATGGTCATACTTCCTGGTTCTAGTAAGAACTCTTGCTGCTGCATTTTGGACTAGCTGTAGTTTGTTTACTAAGCGTGCAGAACAACCACCCAATAAAGCATTACAATAATCTAACCTTGAGGTCATAAATGCATGGATTAACATTTCTGCATTTGACATTGAGAGCATAGGCCGTAATTTAGATATATTTTTGAGATGGAAAAATGCAGTTTTACAAATGCTAGAAACGTGGCTTTCTAAGGAAAGATTGCGATCAAATAGCACACCTAGGTTCCTAACTGATGACGAAGAATTGACAGAGCAACCATCAAGTCTTAGACAGTGTTCTAGGTTATTACAAGCAGAGTTTTTAGGTCCTATAATTAACACCTCTGTTTTTTCAGAATTTAGCAGTAAGAAATTACTCGTCATCCAGTTTTTTATATCGACTATGCAATCCATTAGTTTTTCAAATTGGTGTGTTTCACCGGGCTGCGAAGAAATATAGAGCTGAGTATCATCAGCATAACAGTGAAAGCTAACACCATGTTTCCTGATGATATCTCCCAAGGGTAACATATAAAGCGTGAAGAGTAGCGGCCCTAGTACAGAGCCTTGAGGTACTCCATACTGCACTTGTGATCGATAGGATACATCTTCATTCACTGCTACGAACTGATGGCGGTCATATAAGTACGATTTAAACCATGCTAATGCACTTCCACTGATGCCAACAAAGTGTTCAAGTCTATGCAAAAGAATGTTGTGGTCAATTGTGTCAAACGCAGCACTAAGATCCAATAAAACTAATAGAGAGATACACCCACGATCAGATGATAAGAGCAGATCATTTGTAACTCTAAGGAGTTAACTAGTTCTTTGGGGTCAAGTTGTGGTTTTTTGATGAGAGGCTTAATAACAGCCAGTTTGAAGGTTTTGGGGACATATCCTAATGACAATGAGGAATTAATAATAGTCAGAAGAGGATCTATGACTTCTGGAAGCACCTCTTTTAGGAGCTTAGATGGTATAGGGTCTAACATACATGTTGTTGGTTTAGATGATTTAACAAGTTTATACAATTCTTCCTCTCCTATGGTAGAGAATGAGTGGAACTGTTCCTCAGGGGGTCTATAGTGCACTGTCTGATGTGATACTGTAGCTGACGGCTGAATGGTTGCAATTTTATCTCTAATAGTATCGATTTTAGAAGTAAAGTAGTTCATAAAGTCATTACTGCTGTGGTGTTGGGAAATGTCAACACTTGCTGAGGCTTTATTTTTCGTTAATTTAGACACTGTATTGAATAAATACCTGGGGTTATGTTTGTTTTCTTCTAAAAGAGAAGAAAAGTAATCGGATCTAGCAGTTTTTAATTTTTTTCCTTAGGATATTTTTATCCTAGGATAGTTTTCCTCCAGCTGCGCTCCATTTTTCGGGCTGCTCTCTTTAGGGTGCGCGTATGCTCATTATACCATGGTGTCAAACTGTTTTCCTTAACCTTCCTTAAGCGTAAAGGAGCAACTTTATTTAAAGTGCTAGAAAAGAGAGAGTCCATAGTTTCTGTTACATCATCAAGTTGTTCTGAGGTTTTGGATATGCTAAGGAATTTGGATAAATCAGGAAGATAACTTAAAAAGCAGTCTTTTGTGTTAGAAGTGATGGTTCTTCCATACTTGTAACAAGAAGTAGAATTTACAATTTTGGCTCTATGAATTTTGCAAAGAACTAAATAATGATCTGAGATATCATCACTTGGCTGAATAATTTCAACACCATCAACATCAATTCCATGTGACAGTATTAAATCTAGAGTATGATTTCGACAATGAGTAGGTCCTGAAACGTGTTGTCTAACACCAATAGAGTTCAGAATGTCTATAAATGCTGATCCCAATGCATCGTTTTCATTATCAACATGGATATTAAAATCACCAACTATTAAAACTTTATCTGCAGCCAGAACTAACTCGGATGTAAAATCACCAAACTCTTTAATAAAGTCTGTATGGTGCCCTGGTGGCCTGTATACAGTAGCCAGTACAAACATAACAGGGGATTTATCATTAACATTTGTTTCTCTGGATAATGTTATATGAAGCACCATTACTTCAAACGAGTTATACTTGTAGCCTGCCCTCTGAGATATCCTGAAAATGTTGTTATAAATTGAAGCAACACCTCCACCTTTGCCTTTTAGACGTGGCTCATGTTTATAACAGTAATCTTGGGGGGTGGACTCATTTAAAATAATGTAATCATCAGGTTTTAGCCAGGTTTCTGTCAAACAGAGTACATCTATATTATGATCAGTGATCATATTATTTACAAAAAGTGTTTTCGTAGAAAGCAATCTGATATTCAATAGGCCAAGCTTTATCATTTGTTTATCCATATTGCTTCTGTTTTTTATTTGTTGAACCTCAATTAAATTGTTAATCTTAACTTGGTTTGGACGTTTTTTGTTTTTTCTAGTTCGGGGAACAGACACAGTCTCTATAGTGTGATATCTAGGTGAAAAAGTCTCTATGTGCTGAGAATTAACTGACCTCTGTGACGGGAGGCAGCTAGCAGACGGTCGGTTTAGCCAGTCTGTCTGCTTCCTGACCTGGGCCCCAGTTAGTCAAGTATAAACACTAAGACTATTTGCCATATTTCTAGAGAGAAGAGTGGCGCCACCCCAGGAGGGATGAAGACCATCTCTTTTAAACAGGTCAGGTCTGCCCCAAAAGCTCGTCCAATTGTCTATGAAACCTATGTTATTCTGTGGGCACCACTTAGACATCCAGCCATTGAGTGATGACAATCTGCTATGCATCTCATCACCACGGTAAGCAGGGAGGGGACCAGAGCATATTACAGTGTCTGACATCGTGCTTGCAAGTTCACACACCTCTTTAATGTTATTTTTAGTGATCTCCGACTGGCGAAGTCGAACATCATTAGCGCCGGCATGAATAACAATCTTACTGTATTTACGTTTAGCATTAGCCAGCACTTTTAAATTTGCCAAGATGTCAGGCGCTCTGGCTCCCGGTAAACATTTGACTATGGTGGCTGGTGTCTCTATATTCACGTTCCGTACAATAGAATCACGTTTCTCAGTGGGTGCATCACTGAGTGGGGAGAACCTGTTTAATGTTTTGATCGGAATAGAAGAGCGGTGTTTTGACCCACGACTACGCTGCCTCACCATCACCCAGTTGCCCTGCTGCTGGGGCTCTGTTTCCGGAACCGAACAATGTATTGGAATCCCTGAGCTAGACACATCCAAAGCCATATCTAGAGCCCTAACATTCTTACTGTCCTCAATTAAAGTTTGGATGCGTGTCTCTAATTCTGAAATCTTCTCTGTCAGCCTAACTATTTCCCTGCATTTATCACATGTGAATCCCTCATCAGCGACAGAGATAGATAAACTGTACATGTGGCAAGAGGTGCAAGTAACAATGACGGGAGAAGCCATTACTCACCGTGCTTGATGAAATATTCTTGCTGCGGTTGTTTGATGAACTTGTGAAAAATTTTGCTGCGAGTGCAAGTTTCACAGTAGTCCTCCGAATGTGAATGTCTGCTTCTCTCAGCTGTTGCACATCCCCTAAACTTTAACTGGCTGATCTCCTACAATTTCAGGAAAGTCGAAACAAAGATACGCCTTGTTGAACTGCCCCCTCACGCCCACCACTGTGGGCTGGTGACCTCAAGAGGTGACCTCTTCAGGCACTACAGGTTGCGGGTATCTTATTTCCGGAGCAGAACACAGCTTAAGGGCATTTCGATGCAAACTTCTCTCTTTTCCCCCTTGTTCTGGTCTCACCTGATACACCAGTCCCGTATTCCCCAGAGTCCCTAGTACAACATAAGGTGTAGGATCCCACCAACTGCACAACTTCCCGCGTCCCTGTCTATTTCGGTCCCGAACCCAAACACGCTGACCCGCCAACAATGGGGTAGCTTTGGCACCCCGATCATAGATCCGTTTTGATATTGTTGCAGTCTTATCCATGGCTCTTTTTGCTACCGCATAAGCCCAACTCAGTTTTTCATGGTGCTCTTGTACCCACCCAGTCAAATCCTTTCTAGTTTGTCCTACTCCCACTCCAAGGCTCATATCTACAGGGGTCCGCAAGGAACGACCAAACATCAAATACGAAGGTGTAAACCCCGTAGCCCCATGTATGGTATTATTATACGCCTGCATCAACTCGGGGAGAAATTCTGGCCACCTATCCTGCTTATCTCTCTCTAACGTACGCAGCATTCCCAACAATGTCGCATTCACCCTCTCTACTCTACCATTCCCAGCCGGGTGGTACGGGGTTGTTCGGCTCTTAACTGTACCATACAGATAGCAAAATTCTTTCATCAATGCGGATTCAAAATTTGGGCCCATATCAGAATGGAATCTTAAGGGACAACCAAAAGTCTGGACGACCTGTTCCCACAAAGCCCTAACTGTCACCTTAGCAGTTTGATTGCTCGTAGGGTTAGCCCATGCATAACGAGTAAACAAATCAACAATGACTAAAATGTTTTGACATGAATCGGCTGGACGGCCTAATGTCAAGAAGTCTAATGACACCACTTCTAAGGGGAATGATACCAGGATTGGATTAAGGGGGACCTTCTCATTCTTACCTTTCTGTAGGCCACAAGCGACACAACCCAGGTGGTACCCCTTGACAGGTTCCTCCATCTTCGGCCAGAAAAAGTGGCGTCTGACCCTCGAAAGTGTCCGTGAAACTCCTGCATGTGCAGACGCATCATGGTATCGTCGCCATACTTCCTCACGTCTAGATGCCGGGCAGATAATCTGTAGATGCAGCTCATGAGTACTGGGGTCGATCATTCTTTTATACAAAACACCATCTTGGATCACAAGCTTAACGCTCTGTTGAAGTAGTTGTTTCACCGTTAGAGACATATTGGCTCGCTCCATGGCCGAAGGTACACTACTTGACTCCACATACTTCCATATCGGTTGAAGTTCCTCATCTTCACCTTGGCTCTTACGCCACTCTTCAACATCTGGGAGGTCAGTTACTGGATGACAGGCATCTTCTGTTGCCTCAACTCGTCGTACCTCAATAGGAGCCATTCGATCTACTGGGAACCTGGACAGACTATCAGCATTAGCATTCTCACGCCCAGCTCGATATTTCACTGTGAAGTCAAAATTTGCCAATTGGGCTGCCCAGCGCTGTTCCACCGCTCAAAGTCTCACGGTCTGTAGGTGGGCCACCGGATTATTATCTGTAACCACAGTACATTTTGCTCCAGTCAGATGGTCTTTAAATTTCTCTGTCATAGCCCATTTTAGAGCTAGCAACTCCAACTTAAAAGAGCTATAATTAGCGTCATTCCGTTCCGCAGGATGGAGGCTGTGACTTGCGTACGCGATCACTCGCTCTTGCCCATCTTGGACCTGAGATAAAACTGCTCCCAGCCCCTGGTGACTAGCATCAGTATAAAGAACAAATGGCAGAGAGAAATCAGCAAATGCTAGGATAGGAGCCTGAGTGAGACAGACCTTTAATTTTTCAAATGCAGCTTGACACTCCACAGTCCACTCGATCCTCTGATTATTTGACTTCTTGTTGACTGGAACTCCTACTAACAAGGCATTTAATGGCTGTGCCAGCCGAGCAAAATTGGAGATAAACTGCCTATAATAGCCAGCTAGGCCCAAGAATGCCCTCACCTCTCGAACTGTGGTTGGAACAGGCCACTCTTGTACTGCTACAGTTTTACCAGGATCTGGGCTGATGCCGGTCTTGTCCACTACATGCCCCAGGAATTTCACTTGTTGCTGAAGGAACTGACACTTGTCCATCCTCAACTTCAGTCCGTACTGTGCCAGCCGCTGGAATACTCGCTCCAAATGATGAAGATGGGTGTCAAAATCTATGGAATATACAATGACATCATCCAAATAGACCAACAGAAAATCTACAATATAGTCACTCAAACAGTGCTGCATTAATCGCTGGAACGTAGCTGGTCCATTGCAAAGGCCAAAAGGCATACGTTGGAATTCAAATAGCCCCAGCGGAGTTGTAAAAGCAGTCTTTTGGCGATCGTCCACATGCACCCCCACTTGCCAATAGCCACACGCCAAATCAAGGGTACTAAACCATTCAGCTTGAGTTAAGGTGGTCAATGTTTCTTCTATCCGGGGAAGAGGGAATGCATCCTTATGGGTGATGGCATTCAACTTTCTATAGTCAACGCAGAAGCGCCAACTTCCATCCTTCTTCTTGACCATGACTATTGGGGCTGCCCATGGACTCTTACTCTCAGAAATTACACCCCTTTCCAACATACCTGCCAGCAGTAGTTTCATCTCCTTATACATCATTGGGGGTAAAGGGCGAAACTTTTCTCGGACAGGAGGTGCAGTGCCAGTATAGATCCTATGCTGGACAGTCTCATTAAACCCCAGATCATCCTCATTCTTAGAAAACACTCCACTCCACTTCCTCACAAGTGCATCAAAAACTTGACGTTGTTGATCAGTTAATTCAGATCCAAGCATCAATGGACTCACCCCATCAACAGTTACCTCATCTTCCGAGATTCCAGCTTCGACCACACGAATATCGACGACCCCATCTGTGCTCGAAGTCAACTCAAGATCTCTTTGGCCATAAATGTCCACGCCAGACGTTTCATACAGCCGACCAAGCTTCTGGTACCGGCCTACGGACACTTTATAAGGCTGCAAATTACACAATCTGATAGGAATCCTACCATCCTTAACGATAGCCACAGTCCGGGCAGCAGCCAACCCATCCAGCTCTAACAGGGGCTCCACCAATCCACAGTAACTCTGGTTCTGTCAGCCCATTCGGACACGGCCCCACACGATGACCTCGCTCTGGGGTGGAATCCATCTCCTGCGACGACTAGCTAGCCACACATAGCCCAGGAACCCATCATCTTGAGCCCATGCAGCAACACGTTGACATGTTGCCATGGCCGGTTTCCACACCTGCTGTTCTGTAGGGTTCTGAAATGACAGAGACTGGGCAGAGCCCTGGAAAAGAGCATTCCAACAAGAGGAGATAACATTCATTCCAATAATTAAAGGATTAGTGGAAAATTCATCCTTGACAATCACAACACCCCTTCCCTTAAGTTGGATGCCTGCCACTTCAAAGTCCAACAATGCGTACCCCACATAAGGGATTTCTAGACCATTTGCAGCTCTCAGTGTCAACAGAGGGGTATCACCCAATCTATAGCTAGGAAAAGTCTCTTCTAGCATACTCTGCTGCATTAGAGTTACCTGCGACCCAGTGTCTAACAGGCCTTTACAAGGAACGTTCTGAATCACAACATCCACTATAGGACAATTAGCAATAAAGGAGTGGTTATCAATAAAAGAATAGGCCTCTTGATTATCGATTGGAGCACGTAACCCTGTTGTCTGGACCTCTACAACAGGGCATTCTTTTTTAAAGCTTGTCTGGGCTCTCTGTTCTCTCTACAATGACGGGCCACATGACCTGGTTGCTGGCAGCGTCGGCAAATGGGTCTACCATCAGGGTCCCATCGGTTAATCGACTGATATTCTCTCCTTCTAGGCACAGAAAAAGCCGGCTGTTGCACAGATGCAGGATTTACAGGGGCTGCACGATTAGAAGTCCTCAACTCTCTTACCACCTCCTGAGTCAACTCTTGAATCTGGCCCTTGACTTCCTCCAAATTTTCACGCTTTAATTTAGCTTTCCAGTCAGGCCTATATGGACGTGGATTCGGTGTATCAAGCTGACTCATGGCAGCACATGCGGTGTCATACCTCCCATGGCCATACTCAACCTCCAGCAATAACGCTTCTTGGTGCAGCTCAGCAAAGGTCCCTTCTGCATGATGGCGGGCATACGTCTTCAAGGCTCTCTGCATCGGCCCATCCTCCATCCCCAGCAATAGCTGTTCCTTCAGCTAATCTTCCACCAGGGTTCCCTCTGGGCTGCGTCGCTGTAACCTCCGAAAGAGTTCTCGCAACCGTAAAACAAAAGCTTTAAAAGACTCCTCTGACTTCTGTCTGCAGCTAAAAAATTGTGACCGGAGAACAGGCAAGGGGGTTTCTCCAACATACAGAGCATCTAACTGTTCAAAAATCTTGGTCAACTTATCACGTTCTTCCTCTGCCAAGACACTTATCTCTCGTTTTGCATTCCCACCCAAAGCACCTAATAAAATCTTTAGTTTCTTTGCTTCATTCATTTCTTGAGCCTCTAAAAGTCCTTGCATTTGCTCCTTCCAATCCCCATAACTCAAACCATCACCTGTCCCACTAAATTTGGGAACCCAAGGAGCCCCAGGGAAAACTGGCATCAACATTTTTACCCTAGTTCAATCTACCACCTGAGTGTCAAAACGTCCTCAGTCCCTCACACAGGTTCACAGAAATACCCTGCCGACTACGCCAGATGTGGCGTGGCACGAAGGGGGATGTTCAAGGGCTGCACGATTATAATACTTTCTACCACCAACACTGTTAGTATTAAACCCCACTTACATAAAAGTCGCCGACTACGCCACCTAGGTTGTTTACAAAAACCTAGGACCCAAGTTCACCAAATTCAATTATTGACTGAGGGCTGGGCACGATTGACACTCAACAGTAGTAGATTGAATTACAATATATTTTATTACCATAAAATCAGAATGATCTAAATAGTAAAACAACTATTAAAATGATGTAGTCCTCAGCACAGTCCAATATGAAGTCTTTATGGTCAGCCGAATGAATGTCCTGGGTTGGTCCCACCACACATAGGTCTCCACAGATCCAGCCAGTCGTGTACTAAAGAGAAAAATAAGAAACAACTACCACCTATAAGAAACAGCCTACTACCACTCTCACTTGTGCACACAAATACCCACACCAACCAATATACACTGCAACCAAATAAGTCACACCACTACAAAAAAGGAAAACTAAGAGCTATGGCTAGTACGCTGGCAATTAGTTCTTAGTCTCTATTAATTAGGAATTAGATGCCGAAAATGGTCACAATAACATCCATCAAACGATCTTCAAACTAGGGTTGTACTCACAGTATGACTGGGTAGCAGTGCCCACTACCCAGTCTAATCAATTTCCAGCGTTGCACAAACCCTCCGTCACCGTCTCACTCGTCTCCAAAACAGTTGTACAAACGTGGTTACTCTGCTAGTCAACCGCTGATGTACTCCACTTCAAACACACGCTGACTCGCTCGTCTCCAAGAGCTGCGCCTGTGATTGCTCTACGTCTTCACAACACTTCAAATCACGGTTTTCTGCACAGCCGTAAAATGTTCGGTTATCACTGCTCTTGTGTTCCTTGTCAGATGCCAGCAACAGCACACAACACTTGACAGGGCGTCACCCTCCACGTAGTGATGCAATCCAAACGAGACACCTGTCAGTCTCTCAAGCACGGTCTTAAAGGGCAACAGTCTCCACCTCTTTTTGTAACCAACCTATGACACTAGGTCACTGATTATTCCATCAACAGATGTGTTAACAGAACAAGCAGAATACAAATCACATGATCAATGGACCAATCATATACACATTAAAATGTAGATCAAAAGTGCATTCATTTCAATAGTTCACTCCCATCACACAAACAGCTGGCCAGTACGGGGACTCTTAATCTCAACTATGTATGATTTTAAAGAAGTGCTTTGTAATGCTGCCTACAGATCACTGCAGATCACATGACTCGGCTTATTGACATCAAAAGAGAGTTTACCAGAAGTCCTCATGATTAAACAGAAGCAGTGGAGAGCCAAGCAGATCTTGTGAGAAGTAAAGTGTTTCTTGTATATCAAGATCTATAGAGTAGAGCAAACGAACTTTAAAACAGAAAATGACTTTTCATAAGTCCGAATATTAAAAGACTCACAAAACACTTTTTAGGATTGCAAACAATTATAATTAAACCAAAAAAAGAAAGTGTAAAAAAAAAAGTGTACAATTTTAAACTTTAGACTGGTATTAAGAGAATGAGACAAGTTTAACATTTACAAAATGCAGACCATTTCATAAATGAAAGCATGGAAATTTTGGTTATGTTAGCTAGAATTTCCTTAATAAAACATGGTTCATTTAATTAGCTCTTAATGCTCTTTATTAAGGAGTTCCATTCATAGTTATTTCTACCACATTCTAGTTCAACAGTATATATATATATTATTTTGAAGGAATATCATGGTATTAAAATATATTTTCCTCTGGACTATTCACCATTTATCTCTTTATATAATTATAAAAATATAAAGGATTGTGTGTGTGTGTGTGTGTGTAAACAAAACTATTTAAAATCCACTTATGGAGGCACATTAGTGCCATCTAATGGAAATACAATAAAATCACCTGTAACATCGAGGTGTAGTTTTGCCATTTTTGTCAAACCTGAGCACAGATAGAACAGAACATTGTGTTACTCATGACATCAAAATTAAATAAAAATGTGACAAAAATGAACATTTTTGAACATAGACGTGAAAAATCCAAACTTGAATTAGTATATTCATGAAAACTTTGGAATGCAGACCTATGGTTGGACTCCTTATTAAGAAGATCTTAACAGCTTCTTATAACAGCTAACAACGCCCCTTAGCTGTTATAAATTCACAGTAAACCACAGCTTCTTGGGGCTTAATACATTATTGGGGAAGAAAACAGAAATGTATTCATACAGTACTGTGAAAAAACTATTTACAGTGTTGTTTCCTAAGAAAGTACTGGGTAATATGGGATAAAGGTTGTAGGTTAAGGGTAGGTTCTTAGTTATTATCCAGTTATTGTAATTACTATAATACATACACTTAAAATAAAGTGCTACCAATATGTATTTCCCATATTTTCACAATAAAATGACTTTTGTGCAGCACTATATAGCAGTAGTTTAAAAAAATCTGCCGTAAAATTGCCATTTAACATTACGTATATATACTTTCCATTGAGTTTACAAATGCAACGCAATGAAGTACAAGACGCTGTTTTGTTTTGAAAGCAAAAATACATTGTTTGGTCTTCTGACAAAACTAGACATCAATGGTTAAATTTTATTCACAACACTGTTCCTGAACAGTTCGACCCAAATATTCAGATTGTTTCCTCATCCTGGGAGAGAAGGCTACTATGCCGGCTGTTTTGTCTCACACCCTGTAAGAATGTTTTCATATTTAAAGAATTTGCCACTGATGATTAAAACGCGAGTTTTGAGCAGTGTAGAGTAGTGCTTGTTTCTCCAACCACAAATGCAAGGTTAATGCTTACGCGGCACAATGCAACGCATTGCATAAAAAAACAGTGTAAGTCATATTAATCAGTAATTATATCCCCATTGTATGCAATAAATGGCTCGTTTGTAATGTCAATGTATGATAGTATGGTGAGTGGCGTAACATTTCCATCACATGCTTGAAGCATTCGGCCAATCACAACGCACTGGATAGCTGGCCAATCAGAGCACACCTCGCTTTCAGACCACTGAGCTTTGTAAAAATCTACACATTTCAGAAAGGCAGGGCATAGAAGAGAAACAATAATGTACAGTTTGTGGAAAATAATTTGTTTTTTTTTAACCTTTAACCGCATAAACACAATTCATTATACCAAATATACTAAATAATGTTCTTTTTAGCAACATCATATGACCTCTTTAAATATATTTTAAAACATGCAACAAATGGACAAAAATGTATATTTGTTAATACATATAGTTAAAAAAAAATGTGTGTGAGCTTTTGAGTGGACATCAAAAAAAAAAAAAAAAAATTTAGTGAAAACATCTGAATAAAAATAAAAAAACTTTACAAATGTGCCAAAATTACAATACTAAAATATAAAAACTGAAACATTATTAAATCATAGGCAACTGAATGAAGGTTGAAACTATGCATATTTTCTATTTCAAAAAATTATTTCATTGTGCTTCACAGTTTATAACACCTATATTTTGGCCAGACATTTCTTTTTCTGTATGTGATGAAATGGAAGTCGAAGAGCTTCAGTGTTGTTTGGTTTCCAGCATTGTTCAAAGCATCTTATTTTGTGTTCTGCAGAAATGCATGAGGTTTGGAACCACATGAGCAGCCTTTGTTTCATTTATGGGTAGAGTATCCCTTTAGAAAAGAGTGTGATTCTCAGATGATCTTGCAAACCAGTGCTAGTGAATGAAATTATTTATCTTCTTAAACTTTTCCTTGTGTTTGGACACAAAACAAAGCACATCCTCAGAAGGAGGATTTTTATGGTAAGTACTAAAACAATATTTTTTCAGGTTGTTAAATCATTTGTATAATGTTGCACATTTTGCCCATTTGATGTATGGCATGTTCTTTAAAGAATGACAAATAATTGTACATTTATAATCTGCAACAAATTGTATTCTTTGGGATAAAGCCCTTGAGATGCATTATCTCATTTCCATAGTACACAAGAATCCCAAAACACAAAAAACAACAACAAAACAACACACCCTACAACAATATTAACACAGGAAGTATTAATAATTATATTTATAATATTTATATTTATACCTAGCACATATAAATATAAACACATATATCATCTAAAAAAATACAAGAAATTTCAAAACAACATATATATTTTGAACATATAAAATGAAGTCAAAGATTGTAAATTTAAAGCTAAATTATTCCAATCTGCTGGAGGCTTATACCTAAATCATGTTCAGGTTCACTTTATTTGTACCCATAGGTAAACTAGGTATGCAGTGTTACGAGTTCTCACATCTTACTTAAACATAACAGATGCTGGTGTCCCTTTTTACACAATTTGCATCAAAGTTCAATTTAGAGTCAGTGATGGTCCCATCGTGTGTGTGTGTGTCATCCTCCTCCATCGTCTCAAGCTACTACCTCTCGGATCATCTCACCTCCCAAGACCTCTGCACCGTATCCTCACCCATTGCTCACCTTCCATCTTCAGTTATATTCACCATTGTTCTCCTTCACCTCTGCTTGTGTCGAATAAACATCATTCCCTGTCATTCTCTATCTCCGGTCCCTGTGTACTGTAACAGAAGACCGGACCAAGAACGATCGACACAAGTATGAGCCTCCCAGACCTCTTCCAGGACCTCGTTGACGCGTTGCGTCGGATGATCACCAGCATACCATCACCCTCTGCACCAGCGACATCCATCTGCTGGTTCTGGAGGAATCCACCGCTGACGTGATTCTAGGGCGCCCGTGGTTAGAGCAGCATAATCCGGTAATCTCGTGGAAGATCGGCGAAGTCCTGAAGTGGGGCGATTACTGTTTCCAAAGCTGTCTTCCTGGATTTCCGGTTCCATCCACTCCTCTTCCAGAATCACTGCCTGTCTGCACCACCTCCATTGAGAGTCCAGTTAAAAAACGATCTGTGAATATCCCATCATGCTACGCCCCCTTCAGTGACGTCTTCTGCTCCAAACCTGCCTCCAAGATGCCTCCACACTGGCCATGGGACTGCGCCATAGATCTGCTTCCGGGTGAGCCAGTGCCAAGGGGAAGGATCTACCCCCTTTCCATCCCGGAAAAGAAGGCCATAAAGGAATACATCAAGGAGGCGCTGGCGCAAGGCTACATCTGTCCATCTACTTCCCCTGCTGCTTCGAGCTTCTTGTTCATGGAGAAAAAGGATGGAGGCTTGCGGCCATGTATTGATTATCGCTCCCTCAACAATATCACCGTGAAATTCCGATACCCTCTTCATCTCGTCCAGGCAGCCCTGGAACATCTCCGTGGTGCCACTGTCTTCACCAAGTTGGACCTCCACAGTGCATATAACCTCATCCGAATACATGAAGGTGACGAGTGAAAGACTGTCACGGTTCATGAATTCACTGGTTTCTTCATGTCCCGTGTATTTGTTGTTCTATGTGTGAGTGGGCATGACCGCTCGTTACTACTGATCAGCACGCCAGCAGATCTCATTCACCGCACCAGTTGCTGCCAATTCACTCACCTACAAAAACTCACCGCACTCTCCTCTCTTTGTCAGATCGTTGTTTTGGTGTCCACAGTGTTCGTCGTGTGCCATTCCAGTCCTGTTCGGGTTCCCAGTTCCTGTTCGCTGTCCTTGTGGTATTCGTCGTCTCGTCTGGATGTTCACCGTCACCTGTCTTCACCAGCATGCTGACCATCTAGTCCCTGCACCACCAGCCCTCCCGAGCTCCAGTACTTCTCTGTGTCTTATTCTACTCATAATAAAGAGTTTACTTGCATTTTTGCTTCCGCCTCTTGTATCATGACAGAACGATCTGACCAGACGATGGAAGCAGCAAGCGGATCCTCTTCTCCTCTGGAGGAATTCATCAAGGCCAGCATTTCACAGATGGATGCCCAGGAGAGGAACATGACTGAGTTGGGACGGGCTATTCAAGCTCTTGTGGTGCAGGTGTCTGAGCTCACCCAGCAATTGCAACATCTACGAGCTTCCACTGCACCACCCACACCGGCCGCTCCTCCCGGACCACCACAGAGCACTTCCAAGTCAGAGCCCCGCCTACCGGTCCCAGAGTTATATAGCGGTGAGCCTAACTATTGCAGAGCATTCCTAACACGCTGTTCGATGCATTTCTCTCTGCAGCCCAGGACCTTTGCCACTGAACAAAGCAAAGTGGCATTCGTACTCACGCTACTGACTGGGAGGGCAGCACTATGGGGGACGGCGGTGTGGGAGAACCAAGATCCACGCTGTGCCTCATTCCAGACACTCGCCACCGAAATGAGAATGGTGTTTGACCGCTCGGTCGCTGGGAGAGAAGCGGCACGGATCCTCGGGGACCTCAAACAAGGCGGAAGATCTGTATCGGATTACGCTATCGAGTTCCGGACTTTGGCAGCTGAGTGTCAGTGGAACGAGGAGGCAAAGTGGGACATGTTCCTGCATGGGTTGGCTGACCGCGTCCTGAGAGAGATCTACGCTCTGGACTTACCTACCACACTCAATGGATTGATTGAACTGGCACTTCGTGTGGATTCCCGACTCTCTCTCTCGAGTCGAACGTCTTGGATTACCCACTCGATTCTCTGTATTAGCTGAGAGCACGTGATCCAGCAGCAGGGATGCGGTCAGCCCGTCTACGATCATGAGCCCATGCAGGTCGGGAGAGCTCGGCTTTCCCGGGAGGAAAAGGAGAGGCGGAGATCCCAGGGCCTTTGCCTTTACTGCGGCACGGCAGGACATTTCGCTTACAACTGCCCGGTAAAAGGGCAAGCCCGGCAGTAAATCTGAGGCTACTGTCGGGTGGGATCTCCGCTGAGAAGACCTCATCAACATCTACGCTCTTCCCGCTAAGACTAAGATGGTCAGCCAACACTCACAGCTGTCAAGCACTTGTGGACTCCGGGGCAGAAGGTAACTTCATGGACTACACATTTGCACTCAAGATTCAGATTCCCGCACCATTTCTCACCGGCACCATTTCTGTTCATGTCCTTAATGGCCAAGCCCTACCTGACATTTCGTTCACCACTGGACCCATTTCACTCATCGTATCTGGCAAACACACTGAGACTACCTCCTTCTACATTCTGGACTCCCCCCTCGCACCCATTGTTTTAGGACACCCTTGGCTCATCAGACACAACCCAAAAATTGACTGGCAGCAGAGATCAGTGTTGGAGTGGAGTAGTAAATGTCATGAGTCCTGTCTTGTGTCTGCCTGTTCTTCTGTTTCTGCGTTTCAGGAGAAAGCAGTGGATTTGTCAAACGTGCCCACGGAGTATCAGAACCTGAGGGAAGTGTTCAGTAAGTCTCGAGCTGCTTCTCTCCCTCCGCATCGTCCCTATGACTGTGCCATAGAGTTACTGCCAGGTACGTCTCCGCCTAAGGTTAAGTTATATTCACTTTCTGCTCCAGAAAGAGAGGCTATGGAGAAATATATTTCTGATTCTCAAGCAGCGGGGTTCATTCACCCTTCCTCTTCTCCAGCGGGGGCGGGGTTCTTTTTTGTGGGGAAGAAGGACGGATCTCTGCGGCCTTGTATTGACTACCGGGGGTTAAACAGCATCACGGTAAAGAATACTTATCCTTTACCGCTGATGTCTTCAGACTTCGAGAGGTTGCAGAGAGCGTCGATCTTCACTAAATTGGACTTACGTAATGCTTATTATTTGGTCCGCATCAGGAAGGGAGATGAATGGAAGACTGCTTTTAACACCCCCAGAGGGCACTTTGAATACTTGGTCATGCCCTTCGGCTTGTCCAACTCACCAGCAGTCTTCCAGGCTCTCGTCAATGACGTGCTGCGAGATATGGTCGATCAGTTCATATATGTCTACCTGGATGATATATTGATTTTTGCTTCTTCTCTTCAGGAGCACGTGCAGCACGCTCGACGAGTGCTTCAGAGGCTGCTAGAGAATGGGCTTTTTGTCAAGGCGGAGAAATGTGCTTTTCATGCACAGTCTGTCCCTTTCTTAGGGTACATCGTGTCATCGTGTCGAGGGAATGCGTATGGATCCTGAGAAGGTTAAGGCTGTGGTGGATTGGCCAAGTCCAGATTCCCGTAAGGCCCTACAGAGGTTTCTGGGGTTCGCCAATTTCTACCGGCGGTTCATTCGCAATTTTAGCCAACTAGCCTTGCCTCTGACTGCCTTGACCTCCCCCAGAACGATGTTCAGGTGGTCAGACGCAGTGGAGGCTGCGTTTGCCAAACTGAAGAGCCGTTTTGTTTCGGCCCCCATCTTAATTACCCCTGATCCATCACGTCAATTCGTGGTGGAGGTCGATGCGTCAGAGGTGACAGGATGATGACAGGATGCAACCAGCAGATGACAGGATGCATCCGTGCGCGTTTTTGTTTCACCGTTTGTCCCCTGCCGAACGTAATTATGATATTGGTAACAGAGAGTTGTTGGCAGTCAAATTAGCATTGGAAGAATGGCGTCACTGGTTAGAAGGGTCGGGGTACCTTTTATTTGATCATAAGAATTTGGAATACATTAGAACCGCTAAAAGATTGAACTCTAGGCAGGCTCGATGGGCACTTTTTTCAGTTGTTTTGACTTTACTCTCTCGTACCACCCGGGCTCCAAGAACATTAAGCCCGATTCATTATCATGCATTTTTGACCATTCCGATCGCACGTCTACTCCCGAGTGCATTTTTCCAGAGACCCTTATTATCTCCACACTCTCATGGGAGGTCGAATCGAAGGTCAAGACAGCCTTACAAGGGGTAACGCCCCCAGTCAACTGTCCACCAAACCGTTTATTTGTGCCAGAGGGATTACGGTCTGACGTTGTTCCAATGTGGCTTGCCATCCAGGAGTCAGTCGCACTACATCTTTAGTCAAGCAACGATTTTGGTGGCCACGTATGGCTCGCGACGTTCACAGTTTTTGGCTTTCTCAGTTTGTGCCACTGGTAAGACTTCCAATCGACCCCCAGATGGGCTCCTTCAACCGCTGCCGATCCCTTCGAGACCCTGGTCCCACATCGCACTAGATTTTGTCACCGCCCTCCCACCCTCTCAGGGTAACTCGGTAGTTTTGACCATGGTGGACCGGTTCTCGAAGGTGGTCCATTTCATCCCCTTGCCCAAATTACCCTCAGCCAAGGAGACAGAGTTAACAGTCGTTAACCACATCTTTCGGTTACATGGCCTCCCGACGGATGTGGTTTCTGACAGAGGACCTCAATTTGTGTCCAAATTATGGCAAGAGTTTTGTAGATTACTGGGCGCAATTGTTAGTCTGTCCTCAGGGTTTCATCCCCAGAGCAATGGCCAAACTGAGAGAGCCAACCAGGATTTAGAGAGAACGTTGCGATGTCTGGTTTCCAAGAATCCTTCCTCTTGGATTCAACAACTGTCAATGGTGGAGTACGCCCACACTTCGTTACCAGTATCATCCACGGGACTATCTCCGTTTGAGTGTAGTCTAGGTTACCAGCCACCAATTTTTACTAGTCTGGAATATGAAGTCGCGGTTCCCTCCGCTCATGCCTACGTCCAGAGGTGTCATGGCACTTGGACTAGAGCCCGCGAGACTCTACTCCAAGCGGGAGCGCGCACCAAGGCTAAAGCCGATCGCCACCGGTCTAGGCCTCCCGTATACGTCGTTGGTCAAAAAGTGTGGCTTTCTACCAAGAACATTCCTCTCCGTTCCATCTCTAATAAACTTGCTCCTAAATTTATCGGCCCGTTCACTGTCATTAGCCCGGTGACAGTCCTCCTCAAACTCCCTCCAGTGTACAGGATGATTCATTCCGCCTTCCATGTTTCCAAAATAAAGCCTGTGTTTCATTCCCATATTAATCCGCCTGTCACCACCGCCCCATCCCCCCCCCCCCCCCCCCCCCCGCAGCGGCTCATAGAGGGGGAACCTAAATATTCGGTTAATAGTATTCTAGACTCGGAGGGGACGCGGATTCCAGTACTTGGTGGACTGGGAGGGTTACGGTCCAGAGGAGAGAAGTTGGGTTCCTGCTAGAGACATCCTGGATCACTACCTTATTAATGATAACAATCGACAGGTAAGGAACACCAGGAGGCAATCTTAGGAGAAGGGGGTACTGTAACGGTTCTTGAATTCACTGGTTTCTTCGTGTCCCGTGTATTTGTTGTTCTATGTGTGAGTGGGCGTTACCGCTTGTTACTACTTATCAGCACACTGACCATCTAGTCCCTGCACCACCAGCCCACCCGAGCTCCAGTACTTTTCTGTGTCTTATTTTACTCATAATAAAGAGTTTACTTGCATTTTTGCTTCCACCTCTTGTATCATGACAAAGACAGCCTTTGTCACCCATACTGGACACTACGAGTATCTTGTGATGCCGTATGGCCTAGTTAACGCTCCCTTCGTATTTCAGGACTTTATCCACGAGGTGCTCCGGGAGTTTTTCCACAAGTTTGTCCTACTCTCCCGGAGCTTGGCGGAACATCAACACCACATTGCGGAGGTCCTGAAATGCCTGAGGGAGTTCCAACTATATCTGAAAGCAGAGAAGTGCTCCTTCCATCAGACCTCAGTGCAGTTCCTTGGCTACAATATCGATAGCAGTGGCATCTGGATGGATGAGGGGAAGGTGGATGCCATCAGGAACTGGCCAACCCCCACTACCATAAAAGACTCCAACAATTCCTCTGCTTCTTAAACTTCTACCGCCGCTTCATCCAGGATTACAGCTCCATCACCAATCCTCTAACCAGTCTCCTCCGGAATAAGCCCAAGTCTCTGTCCTGGACCCCAGCTGTCACGGAGGCATTCAATACCCTGAAGGAGGCCTTCACCACCGCTCCTCTCCTGGTCCATCTCGATCCCGACAGGCCTTTCATCGTGGAGGTCGATGCCTCCACCACAGGGGTAGGAGCGGTGCTCTCCCAGCAGCAGGGGAACCCGTGCCGACTCCATCCATGTGCCTTCTTTTTCTGCAAGCTCAACCCGGCGAAGGCTAATTATGACATCGGCAACCGAGAACTTTCTAGCCATCAAGTTGGCACTTGATGAGTGGAGGCAATGGCTGGAGCAAGCCAAACACCCTTTCTTGGTACTCACAGACCACAAGAACCTTGAGTATCTGCGTATGGCCAAGAGGCTTAACCCCAGGCAAGCCCGATGGGCACTATTCTTTCCCTGCTTTACTTTCTCAATTTCCTATCGACCCGGATCCAAGAAAGTCAAGGCTGATGCCTTATCCTGTTGTTACACTCCTGAAGAAAACCTGGAGGAACCTGAAGCTGTACTCTCTGAAAAATTAATTGTCAGCCCAATCATTTGGTCAATGGAGGCTCTGCCCTCTTCCAATTCCTCCACCAATGCTCCGCCGGGTTGTCCACCTTGCTTGCAATACATCACCAGGACACGGTGCACTCCACTCATCCACTCAGCTCACACCTCACTAGGCATTGGCCAGCTGGGGGTCAATGAAACCCTCTCACTGCTGAGGGAATGCTTCTGGTGGCCCAACATGGCATCCGACATCAGAAGGTACGCGCAAGGATGTAGGAAATGCGCCACCTCGAAGAATCCACGTCATCTACCATCTGGCAAACTCCTCCTTCTGCCCGTTCCTAACCGTCCATGGTCACACCTAGGGGTGGACTTAATCACGGACCTACCGCCTTCGAAAGACTGTACATGTTTTCTTGTAATTGTTGATAGATTCTCTATATCATGCCGTCTGATTCCTTTAAAGGGACTTCCCACGGCCATGGAAACCGCAGAGCTGATGTTCAACCACATCTTCCGGTGCTTTGGCATCCCTGAGGATATCGTTTCCGACAGAGGTCCCCAATTCATCTCCCGAGTTCTGGAAGGACTTTCACTTCCTCCTAGGTGTGGCCATCAGCCTGTCATCTGGATACCACCTTCAGTCGAACGGGCAAACAGAGAGGAAATTCCAAGAGATTGGTCGCTTCCTCCGTACCTTCTGTCATGTTCACCAGGACTCTTGGAACCAGTTCCTGGGGTGGGCCGAGTACGCACAGAACTCCCTGCGACAACCTTCCACCGGACTCACTCCATTGTCAGGAGAACCCTCAGACATACCATCCGTCGATTACTGGTTCCGAGAGAGCAAGAGGGTCTGGGACTCGGCACACCATCAGCTACAACGGGCCCTAAGTAGATGCAGGATGACAGCCGACCTTCACCGTTCCGAAGCTGCAGCCTACCAACCAGGACAGAAGGTCTGGCTGTCAACCAGAGAAATCCGCCTGCGTCTACCATGCCACAAACTGAGTCCCAGATTCATTGGCCCATTCACCATCACAGAGCAGATCAACCTGGTCACCTACAAGCTACAACTCCCTCCTTAGTAAAGTATCTACCCCACATTTCATGTGTCACTCCTCAAACCTCACCATCCTTCTATTTCCCTCTCCACAGAGCCTGGCATAGCTGCAGCCGAAGCCCCCCTTCCACTCATCATGGTGCTGCCTACGAGGTTCATGAGATCTTGGATTCCAGATGCCGTAGTGGACAACTTGAGTATCTAGTGGACTGAGAAGGTTACGGTCCAGAGGAACACTCATGGGTCCCACGCAACGACATCCTGGACCTGAACCTGCTGGACACCTTCCACGCTAATCACCCTAACAGACAGGCTCCACGGGGAAGAGGAAGACCACCACGATGTCGGGGTCCTCGGCCCTCAGGAGCGGGCCGTAGGGAGGGGGAACAGCTGGAGTACCAATTTGCTACTTATTAGGTCAATTGGCAACATGATTGGGTATAAAAAGAGCCTCTCAGTGTGGCAGTGTCTCTCAGAAGTCAAGATGGGCAGAGGATTACCAATTCCCCCAATGCTGCGGCGAAAAATAGTGGAGCAATATCAGAAAGGAATTGCAAAAAGTTTGAAGTTATGATCATCTACAGTGCGTAATATCATCCAAAGATTCAGAGAATCTGGAACAATCTCTGTGCGTAAGGGTCAAGGCCAGAAAACCATACTGGATGCCCGTGATCTTCGGCCCCTTAGACGGCACTGCATCACATACAGGAATGCTATTTCAATGGAAATCACAACATGCGCTCAGGAATACTTCCAGAAAACATTGTCGGTGAACACAATCCACTGTGCCATTCACCGTTGCCAGCTAAAACTCTATAGGTCAAAAAAGTCATATCTAAACATGATCGAGAAGCGCAAGCGGGGCCCTCCTATGATTGAGCGACTCACGGTTAAGGCTCTGTTTGTGTGTATTTATTGTTTTATTTGTTTTGTCTTGTTTTAAATTTGTGTGCACTTGGTGTGCAGTCTTTCCTTATATGATGTATGTCATTTTTAAATTATGAAAACTGCTATAGTGGACTTTTTTTTTGCTCAACCTGTTTGTGCATGGGGGAGCTTACCATCTGACTCACATTCAACTACCTGTGGCTTAATGACATACACTCGACTTCAACTTCTAAAACTGCGACATACTCTGTCAAAAATGGTCCTGACCCTGATAATTCCCTCGCAGCTGAACGTATTGCGGACAGTTATAACAACACTGTGTCCAGAGCAGTTGATCAGCCCATCTTTTTGCTTGGAGATTTTAATAGCTGTGATGTTGGATCATTTCTTCCACAATATGTTACAGCTGTAACACGCTTGAACAGAACTCTGGATTTGTGTTTTGGTAATATACCTGGTGCATACGTTTCTAAATCCCTTTCTTCCCTTTGGCATAATGTAATATTACTGTTGCCAAAATACAGACAGCGATTGAAATCACATAAGATTCAAACAAAGACCATTCAGGTTTGGAATAATGATTCTGTGGAAACTCCGAGGTGGTGTTTTGAAGCAACTGACTGGGAGATGTTTTTCCGGAGCAGCGAGGGGAATTTGGACTTAATTAATGACTCAGTTTGCTCATATATGTCTTTTTGTGCTGGTAATGTTATCCCAACTAAGGAGGTCAAACTTTATCCAAACAAAAAGCTATGGGTTAGTAAAGAAATTAAATACGGTAACAATTAAAAAAAAGGCATTTATTGAAGGTGACAAAAGGCTTGTAAATGAAGTGAGGAAGGAATTTAAGATTAAAACAAGGGTAGCTAAGCTCCGATATAAAGATATAATGGAGGAGAGATTTACAAGAGGGAATACAAAGACTGCATGGCAGAATCTTAATATGATGATGGGAAAGCAGGTTTCAGCTCGAGTGCAGTGTTCAGATCGTATTTCCTTTGTGGAACAGTTGAACAATTTTTTTGCAAGGTTCAATGTAATCAACTCTGTGAAGGTCTGGGACCTGATTAATGATAGTAATGCTCACACTCCTCTCAATGTGGATGAGCAAAGGGTCATTTTCATTTTTTCTAGGTTAATGACAGGGAAAGCTCCAGGCCCAGATGGTCTTGGAAGCCGTATATTGAAGGAGTGTTCAGCTCAATTAGGTGGTATAGTGACTCTGTACATAGAGCTCTTCCAGTGGTCATTAAACACTGGACATGTTCCAAAAGCATGGAAAGAGACGATGATAATTCCTGTTCCTAAAAAATCTATGCCAAAGAGATTGAGAATTTCAGACCTGTGGCACTTAACTCGGTTCTCTGTAAATGCATGGAGAGGGTGGTAGCAGGGGAGCTTTCTGCCAGTGTAAGTCAGTGTTTAGACCTGCTTCAGTTTGCCTACAAGTCGAAACGGGGAGTTGAAGATGCTTGTCTAACTCTTCCAGATACTGTTACTAGACATTTGGATGCTCCCAACTCATTTGTTAGGATTTTATTTATGTATTTTACATCTGCTTTTAACACAGTTAATATTAATTTATTGTTGGTCCGCCTTAAAAAATTGCAAGCTAATCTCAATCTTGTGCAATGGATTAAGGATTTTTTAACGAATAGACCCCAATATGTTAGAATGTATGACCACAAATCTAGTAGTATTATTATAAATACGGGAGTTCCACAAGGTTGTGTCTTATCACCCATTTTATATTCTATATACACAAATGAAATCATGTGTGGAATTAAGGGTATGCCACTCTTGAAATACACAGATGACATGGCTTTGGTGGCTTGTATGACAGACAAGCAGTCCCTGGTCATATACGGGCCATTTTTTGAATCCATGGTTGGCTGGTTCCATGACAGTTCCCTAAAACTGAACATAAACAAGACCAAAGAGTTGTGTTTTTTTTTGGGGGGGGGGCTTTCTTCCACTCAAAATGTATTCTTCACTTTATGAACAACTTAGGTTAAGGGGGCAAGAAGTCGAACAGGTTGAATCCTTTACGTATTTGGGCATTGTGATTGACAGCCAACTGTCCTTTGCACAACATGTGAATGGTGTCTGTAAGAAAGCTAGTCAGCCTTTATTTCTTCTGAGACCGCTGAAAAGATTTAATGTTAAACAGGATATCATGACTACAGTGTATCGGTCACTTGTGGAATCAGTCATGACATTTAATATTGTTTCTTGGTATAGTCTACTTTTAGCTGGAAATAAGGAAAAGTTATCAAGAATTATTAAGCAGGCATCAAAGATTACTGGAGTCTCGCAGCTTCAGCTTTCAAATCTTTATTATGTGGCAGTTAAGAGAAAAGCAGCTTCTATTATTACAGATTGTACACATCCTCTTTATGATGCTTTTCAGCAACTTCCATCAGGTTGCCGGTTTAGAATTCCTTTGGCTAGGATGAAGGCTTACAGGAATTATTTTGTGCCCAATGCAGTAACTATTTTAAACAAGGTTAAGTGATTATGTGTGGGTTGTTTTTTAATCCTAAAATGTTTGTTTTAAAATGAACTATGTATTGTGGATTGTATGTATGTATTGTTATGTTGTATTGTATGAGAGCCTTTTAATCGAAGAAAAATGTATCTCATTGCTGATAGACAATAAAGATTCTCTGAACTCTGAATCAAAGACGAAACAAAATTTGAAGTTCTTTTTGGAAAACTTGGACGCCATTTAGTCACTGGACTAAAGAGGACAAGGACAACCCAAGTTGTTATCAGCACTCAGTTCAGAAGCCTGCATCTCTGATGGTATGGGGTTGCATGAGTGCGTGTGGCATGGGCAGCTTACACATCTGGAAAGGCACCATCAATCCTGAAAGCTATATCCAAGCTCTAGAACAACATATGCTCCCATCCAGACATCGTCTCTTTCAGGGAAGACCTTGCATTTTCCAACATGACAATGACAGACCACATACTGCATCAATTAAACATCATGACTGCATAGATGAAGGATCCGGGTACTGAAATGGCCAGCCTGCAGTCCAGATCTTTCAACCAAAACTACTATATATTAGTCAGATTTAGATCAGCCTTATATATCTCTTGTTGCAGGGTAGTGAAATTTTAAGAGTTTTCATGCATCCAGGTCTAGAATCTAGACATTTTGTTCTTTACACACTATAAAACGGCTTCATTTGAATTCCTCATTCTAGCAGCCAACAGTTGAAAGGCAATGTGATGTCATGGCAGAAAAAGATTCACTCAGTACATCCACACGTTTATTTATTTATTTTTTCTACATTTATCTACTTTGAATAAAAAATCCATTTGGTTCTAATACTACAACAGTCATTAAGGCATAGAAAGCATGGATCAGTTTTTTTTTTTTTTAAATATAACTGTTCAAAATTATTTTTATAACGTTCACCATCAGTTAATTTCCCCCAACTACACCCCCATCCTTTTATCAAGTATTTTAATGCAAATAAAAAAAATAAATGTTAATAGGATAACTTTGCATGATTGTACAGAAGACTCTACAATATCTATCTATCTATCTATCTATCTATCTATCTATCTATCTATCTATCTATCTATCTATCTATCTATCTATCTATCTATCTATCTATCTATCTATCTATCTATCTATCTATCTATCTATCTCTGTAGGAGTGCTGCAGTGAGTGAACTGAATGCGATGAGGTCATTCTGACGGGGGAGGGGGCGGGGCTACGCAGCATCATTCTGACAGCGGGGAGGGGGCGGGGCTACGCAGCATCATTCTGACAGCGGGAGCAGGGCGGGGTTACGCAGCATCATCGGAGCTTGTCGTTTTATTGTACGGCTGCTGATGCTGAGAGGTCGCGCTGAGAAATATGTAGGACCATGATTGCGGATTTGAGGTTTGGGGACCGTGACACATCGTGGCGGATTGTTTTTTAGGTAAGAACAGCGTCTTTGAGTCGCTGCTGTTTTAACTGTATGCACGCGCCGTCGCTGAGATGCGCTTCAGAGAGTATTACAGTATGACAGTATTACACAGAAAGGCTTATATAATTGAAATTAGGGCACGCCTAGAAAGCATGCAACACTCGGCCTCTATGGCTCGGTTCTGGTGGGATATGTTGTTTTGTATGGATGGGAATGGGCGAGCTCGGCCTGCGCGCGCGTCATGACGCGTGTGAATCAGTCTGCAGGCCTCGAGGAGACACTGATGCGGTGCATTACAGATTACACTCATACTCATGATAGCATCCAGTTCTCATCACAGAACAATCATCTGTCGAAGGCCTCAGGCAGGCAGTCTGTACAAGATTTTCTTTTAATTCCATTTGATGTCCTAAATGGGCATATTGTTATTTGGAGAATCTGGAGAATCTGGAAAATCCTGTTGAGAAGTGTGTGTTCTTAAAGGTATATGAGTAATCCCAAATATGAGTATTCATAGGCTGCAGGGAATCCTTCAGAAAATATGTCAAATATGTCAAAGCAGTACAGTGCCTCATTATGTGATCATATATATATATATATATATATATATATATATATATACAGTATATAAAATAGTTATTGTTCTTAACAATCTGCATTATATTACATTTTACTTTTACTCCATACATTAACCGGTCATAAGTCTTAATATATTACATTTTATTAAAAAAATACAACAAGAAATCAAACAAGAAATTTTTATAGCCAATGTGTTCTGCATTTTACTGTGTTGGCGTCTCTACTGTAAAATAGTAGCATTTTATTATTATGGTAGCTGTTCAACATATTGAACTATTGAAAAACATTGAAATAATTAACTATTACTTATACACATTATTACTGAATACATCTCTTTAATTTAAAGTCTAAAAGAATAACCATCCAAAGTTTAGAGTGTTTTTTTTTTATTGAATTTTTTTGGTACAATTGACATAACCAAGATAATTTTTTCTTGCCAAATAGAGGCATTATCCCAAAATATCACAAATCTATTTTACAAAAAGGAAATGACATGTGGGTCTACTAACTAGAGAAACTGTAATTTTATGTATTTAATCTGCATGAAATTGAATGGAAATACCTTGAGGGGTGTTAGAGCACAACAAGCTGTTCGACTCAGTGTTATTTTTAGTTTTTCAGTGTGAATTGATTGACTATTGATCACTTCAAATTGAACTGACTGTTAGTTGTGGGGCTGAAGAGAAAACCTTTGAAACTGAACTGGATTTTGTGTTATTACACTAGCCTCCTTTTCCAACTTCCTTGAAACAGAAGTGTTAAGATTTCTTCTATTGCTGAGGTCAAAGTGAGCCACGGCTAGTGAACTGTGTGTTATTGTGTGTGTGGTGTCAGTGGATGTAAACGTGGGTCATGACACCAGTGTGTGTGTGCTATAGCAGTACACAGGCGAGAGCAGCTGGGAGAGAAACTGACTGTAACGTCCCATTAACAGCCCAGTCCCTCCAACAACCTTCAGCTCTTCAGTAATGAGATGCCTTTCTTTATAATATCATTTGGGCAACATTTCATGTTTGAGTGCAGCCTGGTTAGCACTAAGCATTTTTCATGCTTATAAAGTGGTGCACAATTAATCACTACTTTACCTCACATTACTACATTTCAGTCTATTGATTTGTCACATGCAAATGTATTAGTGAGGTTTGCTAAGGCAAGCATTACGCTGTTGCGCATGCTTGTAATTTACACGCATTTTACTAAATCTACAGTACAGAAGATTTACAGAATTAAATCAATTAAACAAATGAAGAACAACTCAATTACGTGATATTGTAATTGTATTACCAGTCGTTAGCTACTATACATGCTGCGTCTGTTCATAAAAAAAATCATAACAAGCTCAGAAATTCAATGTAAAGATATTTTCAAAGCACTACTGTATTTGTGTCCCTGCAGCGCAGAAGCAGTCTGGAGTCTCTGGGTGTATTTGTAGCAATATAGACAACAATACATTGTATGGGTCAATATTATTGATTTTTCTTTTTTTTGCCAAAAATCATTAGGATATTAAGTAAAAATCATGTTCCATGAAGATATTTTGCCAATTTCCTACCGTAAATATATCAAAACTACATTTTTTCTCAGTAATGTGCATTGCTAAAAATTCATTTGAACAACTTTAAAGATGATTTTCTCAATATTTAGATTTTTTTGCTCCCTCAGATTCCAGATTTACAAATAGTTGTAACTCAGACAAATATTGTCCTCCGAACAAACCATACATCAATGTAGAGATTATTTATTTATTTATTTAGCTTTCAGATGATGTACAAATCAAAATTTCAAGAAATTGATGTTTTGTTGCTGATTTGAAAAAATGGATTCATTTAAATGTAAGTGCATAGACACAGTTACCAACGAAATGTAAAAGAGAAGACACAAGATGCATTCCCAAATTATAAGGAAGCTGCAGTTTTAAATATTTGATACATATTTCAAATATATAAAATCCTTTAGAACTTGTTATTGTCGGTATGGAACATCACTTATGCTTTTTTAATAAAGAAAAAGACAGTCTTAGCATGCATATCTGAACTAAAGTAGACAGCTGTCTTGCTAATGTAATATGCATAAATATATAAAGTAAAAAAAGAAATGGCATATTGTTAATCAAAGGCAAAAACACTATAGAAAACCCATATGACTCAAAATATATACAGCAGCTAATGTAATTTTATGCATCTATGTTATTAGTGCTGTTGATGTGTCAGATGTTTTTGCAGATTGGGTTTCACAGTAAATGAATGCAAAGTTTCTAGGTTTAGACACAAAAGGTGTTTTCCACTGTAATATTCAGTGTGATGGGGTGCATGTCCTATACTTAGCACACAGAAACATTCAGAGGGATTTATGGATGCAGAAGGCTAAATCAGAACAGATGATCACAGCTGCAGCTAATTGTGCCCCACACAAATATACATCTTTAAACTTGGCACCCAGTGCCTTCAGTGTGTGCTCTTTGATTCAGTCGTTTCTGGGTTAATATGGTATTAGTGATAGTGGTTTTATAGTCTGGTACAGTATGGCATCAACATGCTGCTTTCAGTCCTGAACTGCTTTTCTGAAAAATAGATTATTGTCTTTCATGCATGTGTGCAATGATTAATGATCACAACAACCTCTGTGCATCCTTAAAATCAGCATAATGTGCAAAAAGCTTTGAAACATTTGAATCTGATATCCAGAGTGGATTGATCCATGTTATGAGACAGATCTATTCATTTTGATGAGGATGTGTAGAAAGAGATACTATGTTAGAGTTACAGTGTTGGGATGAACTGAGCTTCTCTGGAGCCTAAGCACCTCAGTAATCAAATGGATTTTTCTGTCGAACATGTACAGTTTAATCAAAATATCTGCCCAGCATCTAATGCTGTTGACTCATAAATTCTGGCAGACTGAAAGATTAACTGGCACAAATTACATAACCAAGATTATCATCCTCTGCCAACACGCTAGTAGTAAAGCAATGCATGACATCACAGTATATTACAGTAAGTGATCATGCACAGCTTATAATAATAATGCACTTTCATCTCGAATAAAGGAAAATACTCTCTGTCTCTGTCTCTCTCTCTGTCTCGTCTACTGTGTTGTACGAACAGCTGTATCTGTAGAGACAAGCTTCAGTCTTCATTCACAATCTCTTAATCGCCACTATGCCTCATCATCATAATCTCTTAATCATCATGATGCTGTTTATGTAATGAAGGTCTTCTTGAGTTTATTTGTCTGACTGTAGAAGACGGTTGCAGTGTGCATGGCTGTGAAGCATGGTTAAACACAATTAAAACACACTTTTTTCAATGCAGTGCATTTAAATGTACCACAAGAGAATTCTGTTCATTTTTGTGCCACACTTTATTTGAAGGTCTAATTCTCACTATTGACAAAGCATCTACTGTGACTTTTGGCTGAATAAACTTCTAATTTGATGCTTATTAATAGTTAGTAAGTAGTTGTTAAATTTAGGTAAGTTAAGGATTAAGAGATCTAAAATATGATCATGCAGAATAAGGGTCCGTGTTTCAATTGCAATGCACTGCTTTTAACAACTGTTAAAGAGTTTTAACTCTTACACGCAGGGCGGCTCATCAAAACAGTGGACCAATCAGAAGAGCCCAGGGGCGGGGCCTAATGCATTAATATGTGCTTTGTACTAATAAACAGTTAATGTGCTAGTAATATGCATGCTAACCACTGATCTATAATAGAGAGTTGGATCCTAAACTAAAGTGTTACTGAAATGTCTTGAACATGTACACTGTTTTGCATAATTTGACATAATCACAGCTGATTCTGAAATGACACACTATTATTGTTTTCAGAGCTATAGCTATGTAGACACTAAAGAGCTCACATAAAATGTCATCATGCTCTCATATATATATATATATATATATATATATATATATATATATATATATATATATATATATATATATATATATATATATATATATATATATACAGTATATGTAGTAAATCATATTCTAGCAATACACACTGAACCATTTTATGTGCATTTCACCCTTTCGTTAGATTAGGATCGATTTTTGGCATTGAAATAACTGACAAATGTGTCACATATCAACCTTTATTTACCTATATGTAATAATTAATCTTATTATTAATCATAATTAATTGTTTTTTTTATTATAGATTTTCATATTCTATGTCATTGTGGGTCTGGAACTAGACTAGACTTTCCTCAAGAGTTTCCTTCATATAACAAGAAAAAGGTCTTAACAACACAACGACACACAGAAGTGGCAGAAGTCAGTGCATGACAATTTAAGTTTTCCAAACGTACATGTTGATTTTGTCTTTCCCCTTACTGGAAATGTGGGTTTGTGTTTTCTCCCTCAGGTTTTCTCACTACAAGGATAATGAGGAAAAGACGGAGCTGGGAACGTCAGTGTAACTTGAAGTGATGGATACTAAGAGTGTTTGAGGAACCCTTACATCTGACCCAATGGCAAAGAAAGGCCGTGCCAAGGGCGAGAAGCCTGAAGCACTCATCTCTGCCTTACAGGCAGCCAATGAAGATCTCAGGTCCAAATTAACCGATATTCAAATTGAACTGCATCAAGAAAAATGCAAGGTAGGTAACGGCATGCACAGATTTACATGGTGTTTCTGAAAGGCCAGAGAAAACAAACTCTCCTGAATTGACTGCTGCACCTTTACAATGAATTTTCATAACCTTCATAAGTCTCTTGTGCTCATTTGATAAAAAATTACAATTTAAATGTTGTTTTCAATGTGCATATCTGTTAAACTGTCATTTATTTCTGTGATGCTCCGCTGTATTTTCAGCATCATTCCTCCAGTCTTTAGTGTCACATGATCTTCAGAAATCATGAAAATATGATGATTTACTATCAGTGTTGGAAACTGTTGTGCTGCTTAATATAAAAAAAATAAAGTAAAATTGGAACCTGTGATATTTGTTTCAGGATTATTTGATAAAGAACAGCGTTTTGTTACTGTAAATTGATAAAAAAGTGATAGTTAAGGCTTATATTGTAAGAAAATATTTCTATTTAGAATAAATGAGAAAAAAAGTTTCCAAAAAACATTAAGTAGCACAAATGGTTTCAACATTGATAATAAATCATCATATCAAAATGATTTCCGAAGATTTCATGTGACACTGAAGACTGGAGTAATGATGCTGGAAATTCAGCTTTGACTTTTATAATAAGAATAATATTTCACAGTATACTGTGTTTTTGATCAAATAAATGCAGTCTTGATGAGCAGAAGAGACCTCAATAAAATTTTACAATTTCAAAAATTTTTTTATTTAAATTTGAATTATTTCAAACATCTGACAATTTAATAAATGGTGTTATATTATAGTTGTATACAATGCAACATTTAGTTTTGGACCACAGCCTTCCATCTAAGTTAATTGTTGGCCCTTCAAATACAAAGTTTGGGTAACTCTGAGCCATTTTAGGTATTGATTTCTGGAGTGCCTAACTGAATTGTTAAACCTACTATACCACTCTTGTCCACCTAAAACAGATATTGGATAAATGCAATATTACCACAAGCCTCAATCATGAACTTATTCCTGCAGGTGACCAAGCTGGAGCGAGAAAAGGTGCAGGAAGGCAAGCGCATTCGCGAACAGGAGCAGCATCGGCATACAGCGGCGCTGACGGAGCAGAGGGCTCGCTGGCACGAGGACAAGTTAAAGGAGCTCGCAGCTCTGCGGGAATCACTGACACGGCAGCACGAGCAGGAGTTAGCACGAACCGCTAAGATCAAAGAAGGAGAGATCCAGCGTCTGCGGACTGCGCTCAGTGGACTGCGCGATGGTAGCGGAGAGAAAGTGCGCACTGCGCTGACGCTCGAGGCCCGAGAGGAAGCCCGTCGCTTCTTTGACCAGGAGCGCGTCAAGCTGCTGCAGGAAATAGCTGAGCTAAAATCCTCTAAACGGCAGACGGATGAAGCGCTGAATACTATGATCTTAGCCGACAAGATGAAGGCTGGTGACCTGCGCACTGAACATCAAGCGCACCAGGAGCAGATCTCCAAGATCAAGTGGGACAGTGAGCGAGATATTCGTCGACTGGTAACCCAGCATTTTTATTCTTAATGTGGAATGTCAAATAATAAAGCAGTGAATTTATAACAGTAAAAAGGGGGTTTAAGGAACAACGCACCTTAGCTGTTATAAATTCACTGTAAACCACGGCTTCTTCGGGATTATTGCTTTTATAAAACGGTTATTCCATGTATGTAGTAAGGTGTCAGAAAATAAAAGTAAGTGTACTGATATTAATAAAAACATTAGACATCCGCCAAAAAATTTAGCTCCTCAGAAAACTTGAATACACAGTGGTTTCTGAGCAACACACAGAAGTAAACAAAGGTGTTTGTTTGTAAAGTTAGTGTGCTTTCACACTTGGTTCACTTGCCTGGTCCGAACCCGAGTTCGGTTCCTCCCCCTTCCCCCTGCCCCCCCTGGACTGTGATCATATTATAATATTTGAGTCCGAACCACGGTTCGCTTGCGTTATCAAGCCAGCAGCTGTTTACCCCGTTGCTTGGTAACATCAGCGCAGGAGAAGGCGGCATATGCACAACATTACTCTCTGCACTTTTATGTATTACGTTTTTGAACTGTTCGTTTTGTTTATAAAGCTTCGGTACATATCGGCGCTTGCGTCTGTCTTACGAATGTACTGAAAATGCTCTAAAGAACGTTGAAGGCGAACATAAATGAGATGTACAGCTCTCTGCTTGCAGCGCGTCAGTCAAACTCATCAGGAAAGTGAGTGAAACACACATTTTCATCAAATAATTTGTCATTAAAAGCGATACGATTGCGTACACATAAGCAGCGAACCATACCAGAGTTCACATGAAGCCGTACCCAAGACCACCGTTTTTAATCGGACTCGGGTACGGTTCGCGGGTGCGCATCTGAGTACGGAAGACAGCGTTCACATCGTCCAAACGAACTGAACTCTGACGTCAACCGAACCCGGGTGCGCACCAAAAGTGCTAGTGTGAAAGCACCCTTATTTACAACAGCTTCGAACGCGGCTCAACCAATCAGAATCAAGGACCGGAATTATCCGCTTTATAAATTCACATTTTACATAACATGTTTAAAAACATTATAGTTATTATATACACCTCCCTGCTTATTGCGCACATAATGATGTACAGTGGGAATTTATTTTATTAACTGAAATAATGTTTGTATACCAAATTATACTAACATTTTTACCCCTTATAATAATATACTAACAACCACTATAAAGTAGTTTATTCATGAATAAATATAATAAGATAACTTGTTCTTTTTCACTTGCAAAAACTACATCTAACAGTATTTTGCTGTAAAATTACATGATTTTTTGTAATTGTAATGCCAGGTTTTACTGTAGTTTTTTTTACAGTCTTTATTTTTGCAGTATAGTTACGGTTAGGCTCTATTTGCAAAATGCAGTATGAACTTTGTGCAGGTGGATGAGATCAAGTCGAAGGACCGGACGATCTTCTCGCTGGAGAAAGAGCTGGAAACAGCCACAGGCTTCGTGCAGAAGTTGCAGCTACAGAAAGATGCGCTTGATGAGCAGCTTTTTTTGGTAAAAGAGGCAGAGTGCAACCTGGGAAGCCCCAAAAGAGAGATCCCCGGCCGCGCTGGAGATGGAGCAGAGCATTGTGGGAGTCCGGTAAATAAACTATAAAATGCACGTTCTTGTAGTGCAGTGCAGTCTTAAACATATAGTTGAGATCTCAAAAATGATAAAACAGGACACATTTCTGATTAAAAGGTGTTATGTCCGTTATTGTAATTCATCATTTTAAGTTAGTGTTATTAAGTGTTTGTTATAAACCAGTTTAAATCCTGTTCCCAGTCTAAATATCGGTTAATCCCATAAGCACTTTATATTAGTGCATACATTTTCCTTTATTATGCGTGTGTGTGCTACAGATATATCTGGTGTTATGTGTTTTAGGACATGAGAAGGAACCAGAAACGCATGAGTGAACTCAAAGCCACTATTCGTAAGCTGGAGGACCGCAATTCAATCTTAGTGGATGAAAGAAACGAGCTGGTATGTTTGCATAGATGTTTCCTGGATACTCAGTGTCACAGTGAAGGATAAAAAGCAGTGCCAACTGTGGAATGATTTTTGGGTTTTACAGGACTATAAAATCCTCAGCATGCATCTTCGTTTATGGTGCGGTTTTGGAAACATTTATATTTTTATGTATTTTGTTTATGAATAATTAACCCTGAATTGCTCCCCTCAGTTGAAGCGTGTTCGAGAAACAGAGAAACAGTGCAAGCCCTTACTGGACAAGAACAAGTTATTAAGTAGGAAAAATGATGAACTCAGCCATTCCCTTCAGAGGATGGAGGATAAACTTAAATCTATTACCAAGGAGAATCTGGAGATGGTGGGTTCCTCTTTATTTTCTAACATCTCTCCAAATGTAATCTGCATTTTTATGTGTGATTAAATTTAATGCATTTGTTACCGAATGCTAACAAAGCATAGAAAGGCATCTCAGAGTCGCTCCTAAACTTGTATTTAAATCTCATGACAAACGCGATGATTTGAGCAGACAGCGTGTAGCTAAACTTTGAATGCACAATCTTTTAAGTCTCTGTTACTGTAATGCTGAAAGTTTAGAAAAAAAAATTAGATGGATGTTTTGTTTTAAGATCACATGGTTGTCACGCCCTTGGACTCGTTATGTTGTGTTTTCCCTCCATGTGTTCCAAGTCCCATGTTGATTGTATCCTTGACTGTTTCCCCAATTATCTTGTGTTTATAAGCCCTAGTCCTTTCAGTTGATTTTGGTCGGAGATTGTATGTCTACCTTCGTCTATTCATATGGATTATTGAATTAAAAGAAGATTGTTCAGTGCATTCCTAGTTTCCTCATTCCTCGCTCCTCGCTACACATAGTGTGACAGAATCTCAGACCCAAAACTGTTTAAATTGCGTGTCTACCCTCCGTTTGTTTTCCGGTTTTCCTCAGTCCTTTTTGTTTCCGTTGTGTTGTCATGGATCCCTTCCTTCCCCGAATTCATCCTCCTGTTGGAGCAGGGAGAAAATTCGCTGGATGGTCATACCAGACTGTTTCTGGCTGTGGCTCATCTCACCTCTTATCCAGACCATGCGCTCTGCATGTTCTATGATGCTAGACCCTCAAGCAGAAATCACCGCCTTTGTGGAGTGAACACTGGCGAGAAATGGATCTCCGTTCCTCGCTGGTTCCCAGGGATTAATCGCCAATGCCACTCCCGACCCAGAGCCCAGCCCACCATCTCCCCATGTTGAGAGCGCATAACTGAGCCCACCGCGGTCGTTGAGCCATCAATAGAGAGGCTACACCGCGGAAAAGGAGGCTGTGATGTCAGTCCAGGTGTGTGAGCCGGCAACACTGCCTGCGGCTGAGAGTGAGCTGACTATGGCTCAGCAAAAGGGCCAAAATGAGGAGTAGGATCTGATTGACTGGGAATCTGATCTGGAGATTGAACTGCCCCCTCTCCTCTCTCCATTGTCTCCACTGGTTCTGTCCAGCCATCCTTCGTCCATGGCTCCCTCCTCCAGCCCTGAGGGGGCTTCCGATTCTCCAGTGCCCGCTCCTCATAAATGTCCGTCCTCCCTCCCGATCCAACCTCGTCGAACGCTGTCGTTTTGCAAGCCTCTCTGCTCGCCCTCAGCGGGAGCCCCGCGGGACTGCCATCCACCAGCATGGTTGGTCTCCCTCACCTCTGTCTCCAGTCTCTGAGGCCAGGACTCTGCCTTGGCCCCATGACCAGTCAGCTCCACCATGGCTCCTAGCTCCCACCTGTCCATCGTGGCCCGCCAGTCCACAAGCTCCGCATGGCTCTTCCATCCCTCCGGCTCCTCCTTGGTCTGGCGTCAACCATCCTGCGCCTTGGGACTCCACTCCTCTGGCCTTGCCTCGTTCCTTCGGCTCCGTCAGACCCCCTCATCCCCTCGGATCCACCACGGCCTCCTGGATCCACATCTCTGCATCATTCGCCGGCGCCATCGGCTCTGCCTAGGAGCTCTGGATCCTCCCTGTCACCCTGGCTCTTCAGCTCACCATCTCCGCCTCACGCTCCTCCACCACCTGCTCCGCCACCGTTGGTCGGCCTCCTGGAGTCTGGGGCCACTTCTCCTCCATGACTCCTACCTCCGTCAGCTACACTGTGGGCCGCTGTTATGGCTGTGGCCTGGGTCCTGCTAGTCTCCTCATGTCTCCTCCCTGGCTCCTCCCTCCGTGGTCTCTGTCTGCCTGCCCCCTCCCGGGGGTCAGTCCTCCACCGGAACCTCCTTCTTGATTCCCACCCATTTCCCCTACCTCTATTGTTCCACGGTGTGGTCGCAACTTCCTGGAGGTGGGAGTAATGTCACGTCCCTGGACTCATTATGTTGTGTTTTCCCTCCATGTGTTCCATGTCCCATGTTGATTGTATTATTTCATGCACCTGTGTTTCCCCAGTTATCTTGTGTTTATAAGCCCTAGTCCTTTCAGTTAGTTTAGGTCGGAGATTGTAGGTCTATCTTTGTGTTTCCTGTGCTCCTGTCTGCCCTGTGTATTCCTTTGGATTATATTATATTAAAAAAAGATTGTTCCATGCATTTCTGGTTTCCTCATTCCTTGCTCCTCACTACACATCGTGTGACAATAGAGACATATTGTTTTGAATTTTTACATGTGCATTTAGCACTAAACACTGAGGTTATTTGATAACTTTTTCTAACTAAATGTTGCAATTTAAATATGTTTGAATGTGAATTCACAATTTCTCAGATGGACAGGGAACACTGTACTGAGTAAGAAATTCACAGATTCAAGATTAGGATGAGTGTGTTTCTTCATCAGATTTTGAGAAATGTTGCATTGCATCAGTGTCTCATCAATGGATGCCCTGCAGTGAATGGCTGCCGTCAGAATGAGAGTCCAAACGGCTGATAAAAGCATAACAATAATCCCCATTACTTATTGTAATGTTTTATTAGCTCTCATTCTAGACAGCACCCATTCACTTCAGAACATCCATTGGTGAGACACTGATGCAATGCAACATTTCTCATAATCTGATGAATAAATTATTAAATGTATTACTTGCCATCTCTTTGTGATTATTTATGAAATCACTAGCAGTAACTGAGTGAAAATGCTTCTACACCATTTTTTTCAGTGTTGTTGTATTCGTATTATTTTGTTGTATTCAGAAGGAGAAGATTACCTCCCATCCTCCACTGAAGAAACTCAAGTCTCTGAATGATCTGGATCAGGCCATTGATGATCAAGAGATTGAATTCCTCAAGCTGCAGGTTCTGGAGCAGCAGAGCATGATCGATGAGCTGACACGAGTGAGTACTTCTCAAAAACACCAGCCAGGACACACAGCAGTGAGCACCAAACACCCATCTATCATCTCTTTCTTGTGCACGTTTCAGGATAGAGAAAAACTCTTGAGAAAGAAGAGGCATAAACGAAACAGACCTATAAAGGTGAGTGTGTGATTATCTCAGCTAGCTATGTTGCCATGCGAAGTTGGGAACTGAACTTGTGCGAAAAATTCACAAAAAGAGCACAGATTCCATCCCAAGAGAACCAAATCTTCACTTTCTGGAAATCTGGCATAATTTTTTCAGTAAGTTTTTGCAAATGGAGAAGCCAGTCACTCTTTTTTCCTGCATTAAGCGACCCCAAATTTCATTTAAAAGGTGTGCATTTACCTAGAACTGTTTTTTGTTATTCTCGCGCGCAGAGGCATATTGTTGTAGACACATTCTATGGGTATGATGAAGAGTCTATGGATTCGGAAACGTCCTCGGTGGCTTCCCTGCGCATGGACCGCACCCCGGCTACACCAGACGAAGATTTAGACGAGGTGAGCATTGAGGAAGATTGCTTTTCTCAGTCAGGATCCCCTTGTTTTATGCTATTCGTATTTCTCATAGAAGTTTTTTATTCTTAAAGAGTTTGGCGGCTGAAGAGTCTGAATTGCGCTTTAAGCACTTGACACGGGAATATCAGGCTCTTCAGAGAGCTTATGCCCTCCTACAGGAGCAGAAAGGAGGTGTGCTGGACGCTGAAATGGAGGCTAAGGTATTCCTCAAATACTCTGTGTGCACTATTGTTTATCTATTAACATTACAGAAGTAAGGTACAAGACTCTCTTTTTTTGCCCAGATGTATTAACTCTTTCAAAAATGCAATTCATGCATATAATTTGAAGGCACCTTTTTATATGATAACCATTATTTAGATATGTAAATGGTGGGGTGGTACAACTTTCCTAATGAATCAAATGTCAAAAAAAATAAATAAATGAATAAAAAAAATCATTGTGGTTATTATTGTTACCTTAACAAAACCTAAAAGAAAAAAAAAGAAAAAAAAGAATGAAGAATATATATATATATGTTAGCTCTCATAAGCTGAAGTACTACAATAAATAATAATACTAATAAATACTGTACAGACATTTTGAAAAAAGCTAAAAGAATGACAAAACATACAACAAAATACTAAAACTTGAAAGTAATTTTAAGTGAAAAATGATACAAATAAAAACAAATTCAAAATATTCAAAAATTTATACTTTAAAATAGCACTGATCTTCATCAAAATGTTGAGATTATTGAAAAGAAAACCTTTTTCAGTAGTTTAGCGTGATCTTTAATTATAATTCCTTAGAATAATAAGCAGTGAAGCAGTCAGAATTACAAAATTATAAATATTTGAAAACCTTTTGTCAGACAGTTCTAAATCATGTGCAACCAACATATTAAAATACATTCTTTATACGTACACTCAGTCATATAGAAGAATCCTGAAGTAGTTTTGTCATGATCACTAAGTCTGATGAACTATGGATCCAACAAGGGCCTGGTTCCATTCATATTATCCTCACTGATACAGAATATACACAGATTGTTTGGAAACAAAATGGCAAAACCCAACAATTTCGGAAACACAATTCTCACAATTAACTGAAGTTGAAGTTAAACACGGTTATGTTTGATAGTTTTGTTATCTTTCCAGGGTCATGAGCAGCTCCAGGCAGATGCTCGAAGGTATAAAGCTAAAATTGAAGACCTGGAAAAGGAGCTTGCTTTAAAAGGACAGGTAAACATCTTTACTATTGATATTAGTGCATGCAAAATGTGCACAGCACACTAACAGACGTATTTCCCCAGTATCTGGTTATAAAGCACATGGTTTGCTCTCTTCCTCACAGGACTCCAGATGGGTGGAAGAGAAGCAGCTGTTCCTCAGGCGCAATCAGGAGCTGCTGGAGAAGGTGCGGGAAAGGGATGCATTACAATGTTGCAAAGTTACTTTTTATGGGAAGTAATGCATTGCATTTCTTTTGCGTTACTTTTTCTCATCTGGGGCAAGTTTAGATTTAGGATCAACAGTGTGTGTGGGTCAAAGACATTAAGTTGTATGCAGTTTAAAAAGGTGATTTATGTCCATCGAAAGCACATTAAATGTAAGTAAAGGGTCTATTTTTAAGGTTTCAAAAAGTTTGAAATTTGGTTGAGATAATGCTACATTGTCATTCAGTGTAACACTATAAACAACATGCGTATTCTGACCTGTACATATTACATTATATAAAAGAATAAGTGAGCATATTACATTTTATTGGGTTTTAAATGAGTAAAACAGTGTTACTGACAAATGGACAAAACCTAGGATAGTGGGATATTTTTAAAATGTAAAATTACAACTAATTGGTATTTGGGGTGAAAGTATTTAGTCTTTTAATATGTCATAAACTGATTTTTGTTGTAAATATGCCTGACAAGATTGCATTTGCCTGACAAGATTGTTGCACTGAATTACATTTTAGTGGCTCTCTTTGGTAAATCAGGGAAAAATGCATGATATAAACGTTTTGCTCAGAAAAACTAAAATGTAATACATTTTCTTTTTTTAAATTGCAACAACAATTTAAATCAGTATTACACATTTAAACCCTTTTTTTGACTCAAGTATAAATTTAGTTAGAGTACATGCAGGTACAGTAAGTGTAGGTACATTTGTAATAACTTATAAACATTGTAGGATTTTTTTTCTATGTACACTGTTGGTAAAAACAATAACAACTTTATTAATGTTTTTGTTAAGAAGACTCTTCTGCCCACCAATGCTGTATTTGTTGGATTAAAAATACAGTAAAAACAGTTATAATGCAAATTATTTTTACAATTTAAAATAGCTGTTTTCTTCATCGATATATAGTAAAAGTGTAATTTATTTCTGTGATGCTCCGCTGTATTTTCAGCATCATTCCTCGAGTCTTCAGTGTCACATGATCTTCAGAAATCATGGAAATATGATGATTTACTGCTCAAGAACCATTTCTGATTATTAGCAATGTACAATATTGTTGTGAAAACCATGACACATCGTCATTAAATAGTTTAATAATGTCTCACAAGATTTCTGTTTTGAATAAATGCTGTTGTTCTGTACTTTCTGTTCCTCAAAGATTCCTGAAAACATGCATCAGTTTCCACAACAATATAAAGCAGCACAACAGTGTTCAACATTGATAATAATCAGAAATGTTTCTTGAGCAGTAAATCATCACATCAGAATGATCTCTGAGGATCGTGTGAGTAATGGCTGTTAATTGACAGAAAAGCAGCGACAGTGAAAGTCTTTTATAAACTCTGTCTCTTCTTCTGATGTTTGTTTGTCAGGTTGAAAAGCTGGAGAATGAAAACGGAAAGCTGCAGCAGGAACTACAGGACTCTAAAGATCAGAATGAACTCCTGGAGTTTCGCATCCTTGAGCTCGAGGTACACATGCAGAATAAAACTGAAAAAAAGTCGTTTCTGATGAATATTTTTGAGAGGAGTTGCGAGATGTAAACTCACAATGTCAGAATTCTGAGTAAAAAAAGTCAGAATTCTTTTTATATCTCACAATTCTAAATTTGTATCTTGTAATTATGGCTTTTTCACCTCACATTTCTGTTTGTTTTACCTTCTTGGAGTAAAAAAATAGGTTAATTGCGACTTTTTTGCATTTTATTTTCAGAATTGAATTGCTTCAGACTGAATTGTGACATGTAAACTCGGAATTACAAGAAAAAAGTCTAAATTGTGAAATACAAAGAAGAGCCAATAACAAGTCATTATTTTACACAATGATTTTTCTCTTAAAATGTTAACTAGTTTATATGTCATCATCATCGAGTTATAAATATGCACATATTTAGTAGAGCATAAGTTATAACCTAATGCTGTTTTTTTTGTCAAAACTAAGGCTATGTTGTGCAAAGCTGGTTTAAACGGCCACAAGAGGCCCACTGAAATACACAGTACAGGGATGATCGTTTTTGGCATGGTGTCTTATTAAATGTATGTCCTTGAGGCTAGTTTGCATAAAAGTCACCGCACGTAAAACACAGATGTGCACGATCTCTCTCTGTCTCTCATTCTCAGATGAGGAGGCATCCATCTAGTGGTGGAAGTACAGATATATAAAAGGAAGCATGCTTTAATGAAACTTTTAATGCTTTAAACAACTGTGAGTGTGTAATGTGTGTTTGATGTGACCCGACAGGAGCGTGAGAGGAGATCGCCTCCGTTTAACCTTCACATCCACCCGTTCTCTGAGGGAGTGAGCGCGCTGCAGATCTACTGTATCAAGGAGGGCGTGAAGGTAAATATGAAATCATAATCTGACACTTGCTTCCGGTAAGAGTGAGAACGGGTGACCCAGATGTGCTCTCAACAGGACGTGTGTATACCAGACCTCATCAAGCTGCTGGATATACTCGGAGATAACGGGGTACGTCACACACACCTGTTGTAGTGTTAATAATGTAAACCTGACACTCGATGCACAGTGTGTATTTATGCTTTTAATACAGAACCTGAGGAACGAGGAGCAGGTGGCCATTATTCAAGCCAGTACCGTGCTGTCGCTCGCTGAGAAGGTACGAGTTCTGTACTTTATTATATATTACAGGGCCCTCCACTAATACTGGCACCCGTGTTAAATATGAGCAAAGGCTCATGTGCAATAAAAATGCACAAAAATTCTAATTGAAGTAAAGTTCTAAAAAGTTGTGCATTTTTAAATGAGAGATCGGAAGGAGAAACAATGCAGATTTATTTTCACAGCCGGCTTTGCTCATATTTACCAAGGATGCCAATATTAATGTATTAAATATGCATTATTTTAACGAGGCCCACAAAGTGTTTTAGATCATGTCTGAATCATTATTAGTGTTGTAGGACTCCAGACTGGTCTTGTTTTCAAGACGTATTGGTATGTTTAACAGACGGGTGACAAATGTATCAAATATGATTCAACATGCATTTTAGGAAAGTTTATTTGTTTGTTGTATTAGGCTTTATATATGATATAAATGTATGTTTTGCCTCCTAAATTAAACGCTGTAGCTGTCATAATATATCATCTTAGCAAGAAAAATTATTGGGAGATAAAGAGTGAAAACTGAAATTAATATGTATTTTATGTATTTTTATACAATTTTTTCTAAAATATAATTGATTTTCATAATTTTTCACTAAATTGCTAATGCATTGCATATAATAACAACTATTTACTAATGTCTTTTGCAGAAGAATTACATTTATTTTGCATCGTTGAATCATAATTTTATTTTCAAACAATGTGAAGCTGATTTGAAATTAAGCGGGGATTGTATAAAATATTAATACCATTGCCCCCAAAAATGCAAGATATTAGTATTTTGCATGAGATCTTTTTATCATTTTAAATAGTTAAGAAATATCATCAGAGCAAGAGAAAATAAACTTGATTGCAAACATGATATTGATTTATGTCACGCTCAATAAACAAGAAGTTATTATTAAGTGACTTACATTTTAGACAGTTTAAACAGTTTCAAACGAACCTGTTGAAAAAAAGATTGCATGACTCTCTCATTAAGAGATTTGTGGTTTTAGTTTCGTTTTGAGTGTATCATTTATTTTCATATACAGTACTCTAAATCTTGCATTTAAAACATGAATCTCATGGCATTATCTCTGCAGTTGTAATTTATCAAGGTGTTTTTTGGTCAGTATGGATCTTTCAGATGAATTTGGTCTCAGTTTAGGTGGTCTCACCGGTCGCAGTACTAAGCTACTTTATTTCCTTCACAAGCGTTTCTCACTCTGTTAGTGATGATGTGTGATGTAGACAGATGTTTGTGTGTGGTGATTTAGTGGATCCAGCAGATTGAAGGCACAGAAGCTGCTCTGCATCAGAAGATGATGGACCTGGAGCTCGAGATGGTACCGATTACAAGCCATGTCTTTACACATTATCTGTACACTACCCGACACATTTTACTATGAATTTGTGCTTATCTAATTGCAACAAAGCCTTAAAGAAAGCGAAACATTTTTCAAAAATGCATTTTACACTTTGGAATCTGCATTTTTTTTTCTGGTGATTTGCAGGAGATGTTCTGCAAACAGAAAGGTTATCTGGAGGAAGAGCTGGACTACAGGAAGCAGGCGCTGGATCAGGCCTATATGGTAAAAAACCTCTCCATTCGAACATTTCTGCTTTTTATGAACTTCAGCTGAGAAATTGTTGTTTGTGTGTGTGTTTGTGTGTGTGTGTGTGTGTAACAGCAAATCCAGGAGCTGGAGGCGACTCTGTACAATGCACTGCAGCAGGATAAAGTCATCAGATACGGAGAGCCTCTGGACGAGCTGCAGAAGGACGAGTTACGCACGGCGGTGGAGAAACTGCGCAGACAGATGCTGAGGAAGAGCCGAGAGTTTGACTGTCAGGTGCTGCAGGAGAGGATGGAGCTGCTCCATCAGGCCCATCAGGTGCCGCTTACCTCATATCTTCATGCACGTCGTATGTGTTTCATGTTACCAAACAGAAAACATGTCTTTTATATTTCATATTCTCAAGGAGACATGCCAGAGAGGGCATCCTCACGATGGAAGAATTTTAAAAGTCATATTATTATTTAGATTTCTTTATTTGATGTTAAGATGGGCAGTGTTGGAAAAAGTTACTTTTAAAAGCAATGCATTACAATATTGCATTGCCCTCTAAAAATGTAACTAATTACGTTACAGTTTATGGAAAGTAGCGAGCTGTAGTGTGGTAGTGGGCTGGGCTTGCCTATTTGTTTTTGATATATAAAAAATGAAATTTCGCTTAACATGGGAAAACTACGTTAAAGATACTCAGATATGTTCTTGTAAATAAAAATACGTGTTACTTTACTATTTACTTGGAAAAAGTAATTTGCTTATGTAACACTGAAGAGTTTATACAAGATGATTTGAGGAAGATCTCTCAATCATCATTGTATTTCATTACATTATATATTTTGCTCCCACATTAAAATCTGTGGATCTTAAAACTAAGCATTATGTATCAGGATGAAGAGGGAAAACTGATGTTTATATACATTTTATGTAAATGTTATATTTTTATATTTGTGACCATGGAGCACAAAACCAATAATGAGGGTCAATTTCTCGAAATTGATATGTATACATCATCTGAAGCTGAATAAGTAATCTCTCCAGTGATGTGTGGTTTGTTAGGACGTGATAATATTTGTCTGAGATGCAACTATTTGAAAATCTGGAAACTGGGGGAGCAAAAAAAATCTAAATATTGAGAAAATCATCTTTAAAGTTGTTCAGATGAAGTTCTTAGCAATGCATGTTACTAATCAAAAATGAAGTTTTGATATATTTACAGTAGGAAATTTACTAAATATCTTCATGAACATGATCTTTACTTCATATCCTAATGATTTTTGGCAAAAAAGAAAAATCTGTAATTTTGACCCATACAATGTATTTTTGTCTATTGCTACAAATATACCCCAGAGACTCCAGACTGCTTCTGTGCTGCAGGGACACATCTATATATAAAATACAAATAATTGATTTACATTACAAGCTTTCAGTATTTCATCTTACCTTTGGCTGTATAAATTAAAATATCTGCACCAAATTGCATATTTTTGCTCAGTTTGGGTCTCTGACATGTTATAGTTAACTAAAACTAAAACCATAAAAACATTACTTGGAATTAAAATAAATGTTAACTTAAAATAATAATAATAATAATGACTAAAACTTTAACATGAAATAAGAAAATATAAAAATAATAAATGATAATAAAATAACAATGCTCTGAATAAATTAAAATCTTTTTTCCTTCTGGAAGCTCGATATTTCTCTGTCTCCTACAAAAAAGCCTAATGTATTAAATATGATATGACATGAAACACATTTCTATGCTATTAACTGTTTGTTAATCTTCTGGGGATTTAACTGGTGGTCTTAGACTGTATTTATAAATCAGATTTATATTAATAATGCAGTAATTGTACCGTACCGTAATCAATGGTTTCAGCTTTCTCAAAGCGGTTTGCAGCAATTACATAATAAACAATAAATGTGTGATGTGTTTGTCTCAATGCAGAGGATCAGAGACCTGGAGGACAAGACTGACATCCAGAAGAGACAGATTAAAGATCTAGAGGAGAAGGTAAGACCGGTTAGATCTCAGCTGATGTCGGCCAAATGATTTACACTCTACTTGAAAATATTTCAGTAATGTCTTCCATTTTTTGTTCTGATATGGATGTTGAGCATTTTCCTATGTCCGGTCTGTAACCCTAATTAATACATTTCTCTAACCTTTCTTTCAGTTTTTATTTCTTTTTCTGTTCTTCTCTCTTGCCTTCATTCTTTGGCCTTGATGTCTGTGACATCTCCTGCGGAGGTGAGTGAACGGTCTTTTCTGCTTCCTTCTTTGCTTTCTGTTCTCGTGTCATCACGTTTTTTGTGTTACTGAAAGAAAACTACTGCAGTTTGCCAAAAATATGCTCCCCCTTAGGCCGTCCAAGATGTAGATGAGTTTGTTTCTTCATCAGATTTGTAGAAATGTAGCATTGCATCAGTGTCTCATCAATGGATGCTCTGCAGTGAATGGGTGCCGTCAGAATGAGAGTCTGATAAAAACATCACAGTAATCCACAGCACTCCAGTCCATCACTTCACATCTGGAGAAGACAAATCTGTGTGTTTGTAAGAAACGAATCCGTTATTAAAATGCTTAAACTGTCATTTCCAGCTAAATTACAAGCCCACAATCCAAAACAATGCTTCCTCCAGTGAAAAGTGCATCTCATTTTTTCTCTCACGGCAAAAACCAGCCACATATTTGTTTAGAGCTGTTTAAACGCTGCTTGATCTGTGCAGATTTCTCTCGTGTTTCAGACCAGAGCACTTTTTCACTGGAGGAAGTGTTATTATGGATTATGGTCTCGTATTTTAACTCGTATTTTGATTGATTTGTTTCTTAAAGCACGCAGCTTAAAGTCTTCTCCAGATGTGAACTGATGGACTGGAGTGTTGTGGATTATTGTGATGTTTTTATCAGACTCTCATTCTGACGGCACCCATTCACTGAAGAGCATTCATTGCTGAGCAAGTGCTCCAAATGTTCCCATGAAAATACAAACTGGTCTGAGGCTTTTTTTCAAATTTTTGTGTGAACTGTTCCTTTAAGATCTATTCTTTAAAAATGCACATCTGATCTCAGGCTTTGTCTCTTTTGTCATACACAGGATCTGACGCAACCTGGAGCTGTCGCATGCAACTGCAATCATCCGGTTGTATTGACTCAAAGGTGTTTTGTTTTGCTTGTGTGGAAGTGGGAAATTCAGAGTTAGTGATTATGGACTACACTGGATTCAGCCTCTGTGGAGGAGCGGGACAGAATGCTTGAAATCACACTTACAGATCGATACAAGTGTGACAAAACATAATCATTAACCCAACTAGATAGGATTATAAATTATCTCTGCCATGCAGGGACCCGTCATGATCGTGTCTTTACTGCATCTGCTGCGACTGCTACCAACCAGAGCCCACAGACCTGTTTCTTTCTTTCTCACTCTGTCTGTCTGTCTCTCCTCCAACACACACTTTGGGAAATTCAAAGCGAAAAGGACGTCTTTGCAGAGACACATCCTCTCACAGGAGCTTGTTAGTGAGGCGACTGTCACATCTCTGTTATCAGGAGCCCTTAGAAGAGGCTTCTTCCTCACTGCCTGAACACAGACAGGACAAAGGGACAAACTGAGAGAGAAAGCAAGACCATCCACTACAAACCATCCACACTAGCAGTTTTTGTTTACCCTTGAGTTGAGTAGACTACTGCAACCTGCAAACTAATTCTGCACAGCCTGGTTTTTTAAATTATTCCTCATATCGGGCCTCATTCCTCCATCACAAGCACAATTTCTTAAATCAATCTAAAAGTTTACACAAAAAACTATTTGTGCAACTAAAACCATTTTTTACCTGACACATTCTACAGTTTACGAAAGTTGCGATCAAACGGAAGTAGCGATAACAGTTTTCTTCTGTATTGTGACGTACATCTGAGTGTAACAGATTATAGAAAAAAAATGTACTTGGTTTTATAGATCCGTTGTTGATTGGATTTCGACTTGAGGGCAAAGCACTTGAATAAATGAGATTACAAAAGATTTGTAAAAAATGTACTGGGTTTAAACTGACTATATGATTGGAGAATTTCTGTATACTTTACCAAAGAGGGGTTTGATAATTGACCAGAAGATCCTACTACTACGTTTTAAATAAAATTTGCAAGATGTTTACATATGGCAGCTTGTTTCCGCCAATGGATAAAATAAGGTTACTCTGACTTTTAATCTCACAGTTCTGAGTTTTTTTCTCGCAATTTTGTGATATAAACATGAAATACTTGCTTGCTTTCTCAGAATTTTCTCGCTGTAGCAAGAAAAATCCGAATTTTAAGTTTAAATCTCACAATTCTGACACAATATCCATAACATGGAATTGTGAGTTATAAGTATTATAATATAATGCATGTCAGAATTCATAAACTCACGATTGTAAGAAACTATTTTTTTTCCCGCAGGACTTCGTAACTCGCAATTGTGAGTTCATATCACAGTTCTGAGAAAAGAAGTCATAATTGCAAGTTTGCAATTCAGATTTTTTTGTTGCTGTTCTATTTTTTTTTTTTTTATCCAGTTCTGACTTTATTTCTCACAATTGCATGTTTATATTACGCAATTCTGAAAAAGTCAGAATTGTGAGATTAAAAAGTGGCAATTACTTTTATTTTTTGATTAGATTTTTTAATTGGTCTAAACTTGCTTCCGTTTATTTGTGAATGAATCAAGAAAAGATAAATAATGAGCATTTGGAAAATAAATGGAGAGTATTGTTATTGCTTAAACTGTTCTTATTGAAATTATTGTAACACATGACAGTTTAAAATTTAGTTTTGCATAAACTGTCGCACCATGTGCATTTACACAAATAAAACTATTCACATGCAACAGCTTATGAAAGTTAAACTATCATGTATCATATGCAACACAACATTTTTAGTCTTAAAATGTTGCACCATGCAAGAGTTTATGTGGATGAAAGCATTTTTTAGTAAACAGTCACATCATGCAAGAGTTTCACAAGTAAAACTCTTCTTCTTGAAACTGTCATTTAAAGGCCCTACATAAGAATCGTTATCCAGTTATTTTTTCACAATTCTGCTTGTGGTTCACGAATGAGGCCCGTTGTCCAATAATATTCTCTGTCTGATGATCAGCAGCACCTCTTTCTGACTGCAGTGTAATATATATGTTTGTTGATATGTACATTTGTCTCTAGTAACTCTGATGTTGATACACTTCTCCTCCTGCAGCTTGAGCAGTAGAGTCACTTTGCAGTTTAGAATTTATTCATGACTATAAATTGTGACTTGAATTGTGGTGACGGCTGCAGATGAAAAAGTTTCCGCCTTCCTTGACTGTCCCTGTATTTACTCACCTCTTCCATGAGCCTTGTTCTTTTCTACTGTTTCAAATGTACAGCTTAAGCATATCAGCAGGACTTTCACTAACTGGTTTGTACTGAATGATCTTTCTAACTCCCTTTAATTGGCTGTGTCTCTGGCTTGTAAATATGTTTTTGGGGCATTCTGTATACCAGGTTTGGCTTCATTTCATTAAAGTCTAAATACCTCCTCAGAAATAGGATAATCTTTCTTTTTTCCCACCTTTGGACATGCTAAGAACCAGTTCTTGGAAATGTACTTTTAAAAGTAATACATTAACATAAGTTATATATGTTGTGGCACCAAATTATAATGTTTCGGTGTAAATTTGGTTTAACAAACATATAATTCTATTGTGACTCCAATCAAATGTGTAGAAAGAAGCATGTTCTCAGCAATGTTGGGGGTGATGCATTACAAGTAAAGCAAGTTTTTTAATCAGATTACTTTTTTCAAGTAACTAGTAAAGTAATGCATTACTTTTAAATTTACAAGAAAATATCTGAGTTGTTTTTTCCAATAAGTAACGCCATGTAACACAAGTAACACATGTTTGTTTTGTGATTTGATTGACAGATTTCCTGTCCTGTTTTGAGAGAAACTGGGAGTGATGTGCGAAAAGTAACGCAAAAACGGTTAAAAGTTTTAGTCCCAGTTGTGATTCACAAGGCCCAATTTTTTTTAATCTTACCTTAAAATGTATTTGGGCTGCATTAAGTATGTATGTATTTTTATTTTCTACTAGTTTGTGTATTTAAATTAGTTTTTATTGTAAAATATGTTACTTTGTACAGTGCTTTGAGAAGCTTCCTTTAAAGGCACTATATGAAATAAAGTTTTATATAGCGTCTTGTTTTCAGTGGAGAGCTGACGACTTCCTGCAACACGATCAATGATGAAAGAAAGTCTGTAAACACATACATGAATATAATAAAATCATACATATGAAAAAAAACTGTTGGCTTATGCTATGTACAATTAAAATCCAAAGACAACAAACATGTTTTAAAAGTGGATATACAGAAGGTGGAGCTGCTCTAACATAAAAAAGTAAATAGTTCCAAAGCTTGGGTGCAATTTTAGCCCAGACATGATGATGTCTATTTTGTTTTCTTCGAACCTTAGGAAATTTAAGGACATCCAGAATTTAGATCAAAAAGGAATTAAATTATTCCTGTTATTACAATATTTTTTTTTATATTAGATAAATCTGCATGTCATTGGTATAATAATAATAAGAAACACATTGTTTCTGAAGAATAGATTCCATTTGGGAGCATATAAAGGGAAAACAAAAGCAGGCCAAGAATAAACCCTTGGGGGACCTCTCAGGTAAGAGGAGCTGAGCTCGATAAAACCTAACCAAGATTGACTGCAAAATATCTAATTGACAAACAGGACTTAAACTATTAAAGAGCCACTCCTTGAATTCTCAAGACATGCGCATATGATTCTGAGAAGTACGTACTGTACCAAAATGGCACTTTAAGTTTAACTGCAGAGTCAGTTATTAAACATTATTGTCTTACAAACATTTCCACTTTCAACTCATCAGTCCACAAATCATTCCCCCAGAAGTTTGAGGATTATCAAGGTATGTTTTGGCAAAATTCAGTCTGGCATTAAAGTTCTTCTGGGTTAGGGTTTACCTTGCCACTGTTACATGGATGTCATTTTTGTGTTTCAGTGTCTTTCAGACAGTGGAGTCATGAACAGTGACCTTGACTGATGTAAGAGCGGTCTGCAGTTCCTTCAGTGCCATAGGTCTTTGTGACTTCCTGGATGAGTCATCACTTTGCTCTTGGTGGAATTTTGGAAGGTCAACCACTTCTTGGAAGATTTAACACTTTGCCAGTTTTTTTTTTTTTCATTTGGGGATAATGGATCTCACTGTGGTTCTTTGAGGTCCAAATTCCTTTGAAATGTCTTTGTAACCCTTCCCAGACTGATGTATTTCATCTTGTATTATGTGTATGTATTACATCTTCATAATTTCTATACTTTCTTTGACCTTTGGTGCCTTAAACGGCTCATCAGATGCGACATGCACTTTTACAATTTGTTTGAACTGAAATGTGTGTTGGCAGTGTGTGTACACAACCACCCTATAGTGATAAAAATCCACCCAGTGTTTTTTTTTTTTAATCTACTAAAATCATTACCCCTTTCTCAAATCAAGCCATTCTCTGCTTCTTGTCTGTGTGACATCACACAGACCCAGGCCCTCCCACAATAGTTTGATTGACAGTAGCGTTTCAGCACAGACTGGGATGGTGTCTTACCTTAGCTCCGCCCCCTGAGTGACTGTCATCAGTCCGCCATTGTTTCACCACCAGAGCAGATGTAGACAAAAATGTCAGCAGCATTAGGTAAGTTGCTGCAATGAAAATGCACTATGAATTTTTGCTAATTAACTGTACAGAAATTTGAGCCTCACATGGATTAAAGTAAGTTGAGGATGGTTAACCGGTTTAGTTTGCCCTGGTAAAACACAGAGTGCACAAAGTATCAGTCACAACCTCTCTGTAACCAGAGAAAGTCAGTGAAACTGACACCTGTTGTACTTCGCTTCCCCTCTCTCTGAGACCAATGCAATATTAACAGCTTGTGTTCCTCTAACAAGAGTAACTTTAGCCACCTCCACTGAGAGACCTGTGTGTCTAGAGTATCTCTGACATATTATGCACATACAATAAGATGTGGCATATGCACTGGTGGGAAGATTATGAGTCAGGGTTAGGGTTAAAACTGCAGGTGAATGTTGTCTGAATCAGAGATACAAACCAGAGCCAGTCTGTGATAGCCAATCATCATTAAGGGTTTTTATAAATGAGTCTAAACATCATCTGCTGATCCCTTTCAGCACTCCAGACGGAAGCAGCTGCTTGGAAATCACAAATTGGTTATTTATCAATCATCACTGATTACAAACCAGCAGAAGAGTTGATCTGTGCTGAGCGGGGAAGAGTCTTTAATGCTGTCTGGAAACCATCAGCTCTTACGGGGGTTAAAGCTAGTTTACAACAAAGAAATAATAGCAAAACATTAAAGTGACACCATTATTTATCTTTGAATGTAATTAAAGTATCGCTTAGGTACTCATTTTTTCCATGCTTTCTTAAATTTTGATTGAGATCATCATTACAACAACAACAACAAAGCTCTCTTTCAGCCATGGATGACAGGATAGTTTGATACATTGATACATTGATAAATGATTTATTGAGCAGATAATGCTTGTGTAGGGACTGGATCCTATAGCCCTGTGAGAAGATCTCTCATGCATTTTTAATTCTCAAATGGCCAACAGTCTCCCAGTTACATTGTGCAGCTGGAAACATTGTTTTTTGTTAAAAGCCTTATGGGAGTCTCATAATACGAGGCTATGAACCCAAATGCAGATTATTAAAGCAATAAAATTACAATCTACTGAAAATGTACTCGCTAACACCAGGCCATCCAAGATGTAGATGAGTTTGTTTCTTCATCAGATTTGGAGAAATATAGCATTGCATCAGTGTCTCATCAATGGATGCTCTGCAGTGAATGGGTGCCGTCAGAATGAGAGTCTGATAAAAACATCACAATAATCCACAGCACTCCAGTCCATCAGTTCACATCTGGAGAAGACAAAAGATGAAACACATCCAGTATTAAGATCTTTTTAACTAAAATAAAGGTCCATAATAGCGCTTCCTCCAGCTGCATTATCTTATATTAAGTTATGAGGATGAGAATATTTAATGCATTTTTTCCCCCAGTGAGAAAATATATTCCTTTGATAACCCAGTGAATCAAACAAACTTTTCCAATAATGTAAGCGAGAGTGCTTTTCATCTGTCACATTTGTAAACAGTGGGGGCAGTTTTCACTTTTAACTAGCATATTGGCTGTTTATTAGTACTTATAAAGCACATGCTAATGTCTTATTCTGCAAGATAATATTTTAGATTTCTTAAACTAAACTAACAACTACCTTACTAACTATTAATATGCAGCAATTTAGCAGTTTATTGAGGAAAAGTAGGAGTAAATAGTTAGTTAATTGTGATAATTGGACCTTAAAATAAACTGTGACCCCAATAATGAAGTAAACAGTGAATATTTTTTTTTTTACATTACTTTAAAATCCATAAATTTACGAATATGAATAAAAACAATTTTATACCCTATCCTTAAGTTTTTGGTCATAAATGTTACAGTGAGTTAAAAGGTTAAGAGGAAACAGCTTACATTTTGAATCAGTGAAATGTTCTGCTCATGATTGTACAGTATATTTGATGATTGTCTGTGTTCTGCCTCTGGCGAGACTGATGTGTCATGTTCAATACAGTCTCCTACATGACCTCCACCAGGACACCAAACAGGTTTCCAGCACAGCAAACCACCAGAGTGATCTCAACCATTTATTTTTATTTTTAATACTGAAAATGACAGTCTTCAGGTATCATTTTACAGTAAGGGCCCATTTGTTGATGTTGACATTAGTTAATGCAATAAGGACTACAGCTAAGCAACTGTGTGGAAGGATCCGATTCAGAATCATTCTGGTGGTACATTGACTAATAATAATAATTAAAAAATTACACTTCTTTTATTACTATACCACGTTAGTTAATTGTTCATTGTAGTTCATGATAGCTCAAGTCCATTAAATAATATTAACAGATACAATATTTTATCATGTTAGAGATCAGTGTTTGCTTTAGTTGGGCTCTTGACCATTGACTTCAGTCTTTGTGTTTTCTCTGGCTGTTGTAACCACATGTTTCTGAAACATGTTAGTTGCATCTCAAAAGCCCAGAAGAAATGCCGTTAGCATTTTTTTATTTAACCCATTGATGATAATCATCAATTATTTAACTGTTCAGAGTGTAACCTCTGATGAAAAGGGTGTTGTGTAATTAGTTAAATAATATAGTAAAGATGATTCTAAGAAGCAGTTGTTCTGTGATTATCAGTTAATATGACTAACTTTCCGAACACTTTGGTCTTCTATGGTGTCAATCAGTCACCACAGACATCAACAATCAGCATATGAACCTCAACAATGGTGACCATGATAAAAATAAAATGCAGCAGAGCATGCTGGGAGCCATAGATTAGCTTTGTACTATAATAATACCCAGCATGCATTGCAGCATGTTTTATTTTATTTTATTTGTCACCATTGTTGAGGTTCATATTCTGATTATTGATTATTTTGTTCCGAGGTCACAGTGGCCACCAGATCCAGTCTGTGTCCAGATCACAGGGTCACTGCAGTCACCCGGATCCAGTACGTATCCAGACCAGCTGGTGGATCAGCACCTAGAAAGGACCTCTACATCCCTGAAAGACAGCGGAGACCAGGACAACTAGAGCCCCAGATACAGATCCCCTGTAAAGACCTTGTCTCAGAGGAGCACCAGGACAAGACCACAGGAAACAGATGATTCTTCTGCACAATCTGTCTTTGCTGCAGCCTGGAATTGAACTACTGGTTACGTCTGGTCAGAGGAGAACTGGCCCCCAACTGAGCCTGGTTTCTCCCAAGGTTTTTTTCTCCATTCTGTCACCGATGGAGTTTTGGTTCCTTGCCGCTGTCGCCTCTGGCTTGCTTAGTTGGGGACACTTCATCTACAGCGATATCGTTGACTTGATTGCAAATAAATGCACAGACACTATTTAACTGAACAGAGATGACATCACTGAATTCAATGATGAACTGCCTTTAACTATCATTTTGCATTATTGACACTGTTTTCCTAATGAATGTTGTTCAGTTGCTTTGACGCAATGTATTTTGTTTAAAGCGCTATATAAATAAAGGTGACATTGACATTGACATTGATGTCTGTGTGTGACTAATTGCTGCCATAGAAAAAAGATGTATGTGCATAAAGTGTTTGATAATTTTATGTAAACAGATTACGACAAAGCCACCAGCTCTTTGAGAGACTTCCATTAAAATAAACTGAACTAATTACGCAGTACCTCTTTAGTCAGATTTTGAACTCTGAACAGCTTCATAATTGATGACTGTCATCACCAGTAAGCTGCGTAACAACCAACACCTGTTAGTATTTTCTCTGGGCTTTTGAATTACAACAAATGTGTTTTAGAAACACATGGTTATAACAGCCAGTGAAACATGTGGTTACAATAGCCAGAGAAAACACAAAGACAAAAGTCAAGGGTCAAGAGCCCAACTAAAGCAAACACTGATCTCTAACATGGTTACTTCAAATGAAACAATAAATCAACATCTAAACCTTAGTTCATTCTCAATAAGATCTTCTGTAGACGTCTGACAGAAATAAAGTCAGTCTGGTTATTAATAAGTGGAGCTTGTGATGCTGTTAGTGGGGTTGTTTAATCAGATCTTGAGAGATTTCATGTATTTTATTTCAGTTGATTTCATCTAAGGCTGTGTCTGAAGTCAGTTGTAGTAGTTCTTGTGTTTCTCTTCTGTGATTCTGTTTGTTAACAGCAGCTGTTCATCACTAAAGCTCAATTATCACTCAATTAATCACTTAATTACTTAATTGCAATGTATATCTTCTTTCAGGGAACTCAACTTAATTAAGTTCAGAGTACTCATAACTGTTAGTTTTTTCAACTTAAATGGTTTAAGGCAATCGGTTTCCTCAAATGGTTTGAGTTAACATAACTTAAGGATATCTGTTTACTCAAACCGTTTGAGTTAAGTTTACTTGTCGGGTTTTACAGTGATAACTTATAAATGCCTTTTACATTGTTAGTTCATGCTAACTTATATTAACATATAAAGTGTTGCCAAGTGACTCCTGTGCTGGATCTCTGTTGTCATTATCAGGATTCAGTCCATCAGCAGACAGAGTCTTGTCATTGTGCTGACTGGAGCAATAGCTGCATCATCAGTGATGATTACAGGCTTTCTGCTCTGAACAGCAATGAGAGGGGTTTTAAAGCTACAGCGCCTGAACTGAACACCCATAGACAAAGAGAGGGCCCAAATAAACAATGATGATAATAATAATAGTAATAATAATAAAATTGAAATATTTGTAAACCATTAACACACAATTAAAGACAGTAGGAGATTTTTTTAATATATAAATGCCATGAATCTGGGATATTAAATGTATTCTTCAAAATAAAAGAAAATAACTAAAAAAGCCTAGAACATTAAATGTAACGATTAGACGAAGTAAAGAAATAAAAACATAAACAGGCTACATAAAATGTTTAAGTAATGTATTAATTCCTTTATATCCAGCGAAAATAAAGAAAATGCTAAAATGTCACTTTATAATACAATGAATTGCATACTTATGGTAGGCTAATTGATTCAAAAATACATTTGAAAAAAAAAATGAATATTTGCATGTAGTCCAATTAACGATTTGTTAAACGTTCTAGACCCATTAAAAAAAAAGTAAAAAAGTAAAAAAAAAATGTTCACTCAGAAATTATGTCAAGTGACACTGAATTAATGTCACTTGAAATGAATCAGGTGAGTGTGGGTGAGGCGTGTGCTCCAGGGGCTCGCGCTGCTCGGGCGGTGTTTCTGATCCTCACTGTGTCCCGGATCATGGCTGAGCGCAGGAGCGCGGACAGAGACGGGGATCTGCCGGTGTATCTGGCTCGACCGGGGACCGCGGACCAGGTGCCGCGACAGAAACACGGAGGCTTGTTTTGTAACGTAGAAGGAGCGTATGAGAGCAAAACCATCGATTTCGACGCTCTCTCTGTCGGTCAGAAGAGCTCCAGGAGCCCAAGAGCCACAAACAGAGAAGAGCTGAAGCCTTCCAAGAGTCAAACACACTTTCCTTCTCCACACACTGACCGAGAAGATGAAGACACGGAACACCCTGAGAAGGTATCTATCTATCTATCTATCTATCTATCTATCTATCTATCTATCTATCTATCTATCTATCTATCTATCTATCTATCTATCTATCTATCTATCTATCTATCTATCTATCTATCTATCTATCTCATTCTGTACACAATAAATGTTAATTATCTTCAGTAAATTGTTCTGGAGATCTGGATGAAAGGTGTTTGTAGACTAATGTGAGTTTGAAATATAGCGCTGTTTGCAACAGTCCTGACTGAAGATCTATACTGTAACTGCGATTTATTACTAAAGGTCTCGATTTATAACTCAATTTAAGCTAGTTTTGTTTTTGGTTAAAGAGATGGACTAGATGTTAATTCTAAAAATAGACAGCTTTTAATCGAGCATATGGTTATTTCAATCATAACTCTGTCCGAACACCTTCCATGTCATAGTTTGACATTTTTAATATTGATATTATGTAAATAATTACAGTATGTTTAATGAAACTTCATTTAATTATGCAAACAGACCTGTTACCACATTTTACATTACACATAATGGAACTTTGCATAAAGTTGTGACACTCTAGTCATATTTTTTTATCATGTAGAAATGTAGTGTTGACTGTGATTCAAAATAAAATCCTCCAGTCATCCAAAATAAAAGTAAGTAAGCTTTATTTCTATGGCACTTTTCACAGACAAAAGAGTCACAAAGTGCTTCACAAAATTAATTAAAATATACACTTAACAGATATACTCATGCACATAACATACAAGTATACACAAATACACAAAAGCATACAAACCATATTGCTAATTAAATGCTTGTCTAAAAAGATGCGTCTTAAGGCATTTTTAAACGATTCCACTGAATCCATAGCTCTCAAGGCTAATGGAAGGGAGTTCCAGAGCCTTGGAGCCACTACACAAAAGGCTCGGTCACCTCTTGTTTTAAAACGTGTTCTAGGAACAGTTAAAAGGTCTTGGCCAGAAGACCTCAAAGAGCGACCTGAAGTGTATACATGCAGTATATCCTTGATGTAAGAGGGAGCTTGATCATGCAAGGCTCTGTAAGTAATGGTTAAAATTTTAAACTGTACTCTAAAACTGATTGGAAGCCAATGTAGAGCCTTAAGTATAGGTGTAATATGTGTTCTTCTGTTGGTCTTATTCAAAAGTCTTGCAGCTGCATTCTGTACCACTTGCAACTTGTCCATAGAGGATTTGTTTAAACAAGAGTACAGTACATTGCAAAAGTCAAGACGAGAAGAAATAAACGCGTGAATAAGCATCTCCATCTCTTTTTTAGAAACCACAGATCTGATCTTAGCGATGTTCCTGAGGTGGAAAAAACAGGAACGAACCACAGATTTTACATGACTGCTAAAACACATAGATTTATCAAAAATGACACCCAAATTTCGCACAACATTACAGTCCGAAGATGATAGAGCCCCAATTGCCTGCCTAATCCTAGTAATAATGTTATCCGGTGCAAAAATCAGCACCTCAGTTTTGTCTGGATTTAGTTGCAGAAAATTATCTGCCATCCAATTTTTAATGGAGGCTAAGCAATTGTGCAACAAGGACAGTTTGTCCAACCTATCAGGGCTAAAAGATAAATATAATTGAATATCATCAGCATAACAATGGTATGATATTTCTCCAAAACTACCAATAATCTTCCCAAGAGGTAGCATATACAGGCTAAACAGCAGAGGGCCAAGCACAGAACCCTGGGGCACACCACAAGACAAAGGAGAAGAGTCTGACATATGTGTTCCTACGGACACAGAGAAACTCCTGTCTGAAAGATAGGAGGAAAACCAATCCAGAGCTGATCCAGTAATGCCCACAGTTGTTTTCAGTCTCTCAATCATAGTGCAGTGATCCACGGTATCAAACGCCGCACTAAGAGCACTAAAAGTTTTCGTTTACATAATATATGAATTTGTACTGTGTATTTTTATGTATATATAAATACAAACACAAGCATCTATATATTTTAAGAAAAATATGTTGTTTATATATTAAATATATTTATATATAATATAAAATATAGTGATATTAATATATGAATACATGTAAATATTTCAAAATATATAATGAATGTGTTTGTATTTATAAAACAGTACACATTCATTTATTATGTAAACAAAAACTTTTATTTTGGATGCAATTAATCACGATTAATCTTTTGACAGCACAAATTTTATATATATATATCCCTCTGGGCTTCTTCGTAAATGGGTCACACTTAGCTTCCTCCCGCCCGAAAACGGGCGAAGCCTTAAAATTGTACTTTAGTTTTTCCCAGGATAACCAATCAAATATATTTTTGTTCTATAATTTTTTCTGATTATTATTTAGAATTTTTAGATTTTTTTATGATACTTTGCATTAATTATATAATTTTTATGAGCTATTTTTTCCATTAGAATTAATATATCATTTTTTATTTTATATTTATTTAAAAAAAAAATTTCAATAAATGCAGCATTTCACATCAAAATAGAGTGCCAGCCTAAAAAAAAAATGTTCCAGGAGAAGAACTTCATCTAGTGGCTTTAAAAAATAGCCACTTTTGTGTAATGTCCTGTACCAGCCTGTAGGCTGGCTATAGCTTCCTATATATCCTATATAGAAAGGCTTTTTGATTCCTTTTGTTGTTTTAGACATGATTTCTCTATCTTATTCGTTTTTTTTATTTAGATATACATTTAGATATTCTAAAAGATGATTACTTTATTTTCTTAACAAAAATGTTTAGATAAGTAACAGGTTTTGCATTATGATTACAATCAAACTATAGCATTTGGTTAGAAAGGGAACACAATGTGTGTGTGTGTGTGTGTGTGTATGTGTGAGTGAATGTGTGTGTGTGTGTGTGTGTGTTGCATTTGAGCGAGAGTCTCTTTTTGTATTTTTTATTTATTTATTTTTGCATATTCTCAAAATTTGCTGTTGCAGTCTTACCAGTCTCTCTCTCTCTCTCTCTCTCTCTCTCTCTCTGTGTGTGTGTGTGTGTGTGTGTGTGTGTGTGCATTTGAGCAAGTTTTTTTTTTTCATTTATTGATTTTTATGTGGAATATTCTACAAATTTGCTGTTGCAGTCGCCAGTTTATCTGTGTATGTGTGTGTGTGTTTGTGTGCGTGGGTGTGTGTGTGTGTGGGGGGGGGGGGTCTTATTTGCACTCTTGATGTTCTAGAGTGTCACCCCTTCATTGCTGTACACTTTTTTTCAGCACAGTTGCTGATCTGTAGCTTGTACCACCAAAAGTTTCTCTGAGTTTTCCTATTTTTTCGTATTTCCCATTCATTTCCTATGTCGCCCGTTTTCGGGCGGGAGGAAGCTAAGTGTGACTTTTTTTTTTACGACCCTTTAACATATCAGAATCATCTCCTTGATTTTTTTGTGTGTTCATATAGGTAATACAACAAAAGTCACCAAGTTTCATCCCCATCCGATGAAGCAAAAAAATTTAACATTTCAAAACGTTCAAGTTTTCGCCCGTTTTCGGGCGAAGAAGCCCAGAGGGATATATATATATATATATATATATATATATATATATATAGAGAGAGAGAGAGAGAGAGAGAGAGAGAGGTTATATTCAGTGTTTATTACTTGACAATACACAAGACACAGTTATTCAAATGTGAATTCATACGTGTATTAACCTATATATATGTCCCACATTGTGGTATAAAATTTCATATAAAATAAATAACATATTTAATATCCTAATTTAATAGAAAATGCCGGTTATTTTAAAAGGTGAGACCATTTTCTAGTGGGTTCATATTTCATTTCACTATTCTATTGAAACAGAAGAAAGTTCGGGCTTGTTTTTGAGAGTGCTGTTTGTGCAGATATTGAATCAGACACTTACTGCTGTCAGGTGATGCACAGGAGACTCTTATTAAATGGGCTTGATTTAATAGACATTTGGCTGAATGCAGCTCACCAGCAGAAGAAACTCTTTCATCATTAATATTCCTGAAGTAAACAGCAGGAAGCAGCTGCTCCTTTCCAGAGAATCAAAATTATTTAATCATTTGCTCATATAATCAAATTCATGCTGGCTGCACATGCTCACTTGTTACTATTTTTGTGTGTGTGTTTGTGTGTGTGTTTATTTATTTGTGATGAGGTTGAATACTCCAGATGAAGGTTTATTTTAATTTATTTATTTTTGTGTTCATTAGTTTATATTCGTACATACCTGTATATATCTATCTGTGCAGAATAATTTTACTTTATTTTTATAAAGTAAGGCTGTGTTTCTTTCAAATGTAAATGTAAGGTCTTCTGTATATGCAAAGTTAAATGTATTTGCAAGAGAGGTCTTTACATACACAGGACTTAATCAAGCCTCGCCATCTAGTGGACAGGAATTACTGCTAATCCCTGTTCTGCTAACCCTCTTTCATTTCTCAACTGCAGTTGCACTTAAACTACCAAAACACTTTATAAAGGTTTCAAATTAACTCATTATTCAAATTCAGATAAATCTGATCCGGATTAAACTTTCTGAACAACTGGACCTTTGCGATTGTTAAAACAAACCTGCTTTATTACAGGTTTTTCAAAATATTTACAGTTTTTGAACCTATGGCTCTATTACTCTACACACAAAACCACAAAACACACACACAACATACAAAAGTTCACACACATCTTGCAAAAGCAAACACTTCTTTCAAAACTATTTTAAATCTAATAGAAATACAGGTGCATCTCAATGAATTAGAATGTCGAGGAAAAGTTTATTTCAGTAATTCAACTCAAATTGTGAAACTTGTGAATGAAATAAATTCAGTGCACACACACAGTTTATGTATTTGGTTCTTTTAATTGTGATGATTTTGGTTCACATTTAACAAAACCCACCAATTCACTATCTCAACAAATTAGAATATGGTGACATGCCAATCAGTTAATCAACCCAAAACACTTGCAAAGGTTTCCTGAGCCTTCAAAATTGTCTCTCAGTTTGGTTCACTAGGCTACACAATCATGAGGAAGACTGCTGATCTGACATTTGTACAGAAGACAATCATTGACACCTTTCACAAGGAGGGTAAGCCACAAACATTCATTGCCAAAGAAGCTGGCTGTTCACAGAGTGCTGTATCCAAGCATGTGAACAGAAAGTTGAGTGGAAGGAAAAAGTGTGGAAGAAAAAGATGCACCTGTACTTCTACATACAAATATTAAATATTTAGCCACATACAGTACACGCCAAACTACACACAGATACACTCTTGTGTGTTTTTGCTTGTCCAGAGTGCAGTGAAGCACAGGGGTTTGTCGCAGCACTCACACACATGAACTGACAGCTGGAAAATGACTATATTGACTTGTATTTGATTTTATTGTGAAGCTGCTGTGAGACAATCCATATTGTACTATATTGTATAAAGCGCGTTCTGACTTGGCTTGTATGCATATTCAGTGTGTGTGTGTGTGTGTGTGTATATATGTTTACATATACATATACTGAATATGCATACAACACACATGCATATTCAATGTGTGTGTGTACTGTACTCAGTTATTTCCATATATACTGTATTTGGAGTGATGCAATTGTCATAATTTCAGTTCTGTATGCCAACAGAACAGAATTAAAAATTAAGGTTTGGTTTCTTAGCTTGTTTACTATACTGTACACCTTGTCACACAGCAGCTTTTAGGCATTGGTCTGTGTTTTTATTTTTTTTTAATAAGTCAGAAATGAAAGGAGGCCTCTTCCCGCAATACAAAGTCAATGGAGAGCGTTGGATTGTGTTTGGCCCGGTGTGGGCGTGGCCTAAATGTGCTCTGTGTCCATACTGTACCTATACTGCTATCTATGCTATTAATATGACCCAAAGAATAAAATAAAAGCAGATAATCACTTACTGCTCTCTGGACTGAATAACGTCTATAGCCTAAATAAGACATTTCTTACTTGAATGCTGTTTTTAAATGGTCTAGCGTGAAGATAACCATGCAAACCATGGTGCTGTGGCAGAAATAGTAAAATGTTATTTTCAATGGGATTACCAAAATATACTGTGGTGAACAAACGCTAATGTAAAATTAAAAAAATACATCAAATCATCATTATAACCTGTAGATGGCAGCAGAGGAGCAATTATTGGCTTAGTCATTCATTTATACTTTTTTAAAAGTAGTTATAAAATCACTATTATAAAATATCAGATCAACAAGAAATCAGATTTGGTCAGAGCTTTGCTCTTTTTTGTGTATGGGGTAAGAAAAGTCACAAAGTGCTTTGAAAAACAAACTTTTCTTCAGTTTGAGACTAAATCACACAGAATCACTGAAATTGTCGATCAGTTCTATTTAAGAGTATAGAAGAATAATTGTACATTTAATAAGAGTACAATATATACCATTTCTACCTAAAAATTAGATTTTGCCCATGGTACTGTTGTTAATAAAATACATTTTGTAAGCTGCCCAACTCAAGCCTATAGTGCTTTACTGTCAAATCTGTATACAGATATGAAGTTCTAAATGATATTGTGGGATCAATAGATAATGGTGATTTCTGTGCCTCACTTTTTATTGATTTATCTAAGGCTTTTGACACAGTGTATCATGAAATATTGCTGCGTAAATTGAAAATCATTAGTTTATCGAGTTATATTATTCTTTGGTTTAAAAGGATTCAGTGTGTACAAATAGAAAGTAAACTATCCGATTCACTGGAGACTGCTAAAGGTGTTCCCCAAGGATCTGTCTTGGGACCCCTTTTATTTACCATTTATATTAACAGTCTCGAGTATGATGGTAACCTTCATTTTTCAAAGATGATACTATCATGTACTATAGTGCTTCTTCTGGGCAGCAAGCCTTGTATAAGCTTCAGTCAGCCTTTGATGTCATTCAGTCATGGCTTTCCAGTTTAAAACTTCTGAATGTTGATAAAAACCAAGTATATGTTGTTTTCAGGCTCAAAAAACTTAATTTAATATCTTTTCGGACCTTACAAGGTACATTGATTGAATTAGTAAAAGAGTACAAGTATCTTGGCATCACTTTTGACAATGTCTTTTAGCTCACATATTACTCAACTAAAGGGGAAAAAAATGTTAGGAACAAGTTTTGTTTGTCATTTGTCACAAGAAAGAAATCAGTTTCTACTACTTTTTTATCTGTACTTGACTTCAGCGACATAGTGTATCAGTTTGCACCTTCATATCTCCTCTCTACATTAGATGCTGTTTGTCATGGTGCTCTAAGATTTATATCAAACTGTAAACCCTCAACTCATCATTTTGTCTTGTATAACAGAGTGGGTTGGTCCTCATTGTCTAGTAGGAGAAAAATGCATTGGTACTTAATTATTTATAAAGCCATCCTGGGGATGTTGCCTTCTTATCTTTGCTGTCTTGTAAAACAGAAATCTGTGGAGAAATATTTTCTGCGTTCTCAAAACTATTATACTCCCTCTGATCTGAATTTGGTAAGAAAGCTTTTGTGTATGCAGCCTCGTCTGACTGGAATCATGTTCAATTGAAACTGAAGCTACAAAATTTGCTGTCTTTGGATCAGTCTAAAGAGGTCATTCGGCAAATGGAAGATAATTCAGTGAAATGTAATTGTCTGTTTAGTTTGTTTGTATTGTGTAAGTCTGTGATGAAACCTATTGTATTGCTGCTCATCTTGGCCAGGTTACTCCTGTGAAAGAGATTTTTAATCTCAGAGAGTCTTTTCTGGTTAAATAAAGGTTATTAGTGACTGCATTTGTTAATGCAAAACAATAGTAATTTTATCATCATACTGAACAGTATATATGAATTAAGTCCTGTCCAAAAAATGCTTTTCCAGAAGTGCTCGGACAGTTTTTAGATGTTTTATGGCTAATCTGGTCTTGTTTGCAGCTTGTGCTGAAGCCTCTGTGTTTGCTCTGGTGAAGTCTTCTCTTGATTGTTGACTTAGAGAAACTCGTCTGCCTCCTGAAGAGTGTTCTTATCTTGGCTGGATGTTGTGAAAGGGTTTTTATTTTTTTTGGACAGCAGCTAAAATAATACAAATTGTGGCTGTGTCCAAATATACAGGTCCTTCTCAAATAATTTGCATATTGTGATAAAGTTCATTATTTTCCATAATGTAATGATAAAAATTAAACTTTCATATATTTTAGCTTCATTGCACACCAACTGAAATATTTCAGGTCTTTTATTGTTTTAATACTGATGATTTTGGCATACAGCTCATGAAAACCCAAAATTCCTGTCTCACAAAATTTGCATATCATGAAAAGGTTCTCTAAACGAGCTATTAACCTAATCATCTGAATCAACTAATTAACTCTAAACACCTGCAAAAGATTCCTGAGGCTTTTAAAAACTCCCAGCCTGGTTCTTTACTCAAAACCGCAATCATGGGTAAGACTGCCGACCTGACTGCTGTCCAGAAGGCCATCATTGACACAGAAGACACAGAAAGAAATTTCTGAACGAATAAGCTGTTCCCAGAGTGCTGTATCAAGGCACATCAGTGGGAAGTCTGTGGGAAGGAAAAAGTGTGGCAAAAAACGCTGCACAACGAGAAGAGGTGACCGGACCCTGAGGAAGATTGTGGAGAAGGACCGATTCCAGACCTTGGGGGACCTGCGGAAGCAGTGGACTGAGTCTGGAGTAGAAACATCCAGAGCCACCGTGCACAGGCGTGTGCAGGAAATGGGCTACAGAGAAGCAGCACTGGACTGTTGCTCAGTGGTCCGAAGTACTTTTTTTCGGATGAAAGCAAATTTTGCATGTCATTCGGAAATCAAGGTGCCAGAGTCTGGAGGAAGACTGGGGAGAAGGAAATGCCAAAATGCCAGAAGTCCAGTGTCTAGTACCCACAGTCAGTGATGGTCTGGGGTGCCATGTCAGCTGCTGGTGTTGGTCCACTGTGTTTTATCAAGGGCAGGGTCAATGCAGCTAGCTATCAGGAGGTTTTGGAGCACTTCATGCTTCCATCTGCTGAAAAGCTTTATGGAGATGAAGATTTCATTTTTCAGCACGACCTAGCACCTGCTCACAGTGCCAAAACCACTGGTAAATGGTTTACTGACCATGGTATTACTGTGCTCAATTGGCCTGCCAACTCTCCTGACCTGAACCCCATAGAGAATCTGTGGGATATTGTGAAGAGAAAGTTGAGAGACGCAAGACCCAACACTCTGGATGAGCTTAAGGCCACTATCGAAGCATCCTGGGCCTCCCTAACACCTCAGCAGTGCCACAGGCTGATTGCCTACATGCCACGCCGCATTGAAGCAGTCATTTCTGCAAAAGGATTCCCGACCAAGTATTGAGTGCATAACTGAACATAATTATTTGAAGGTTGACTTTTTTTGTATTAAAAACACTTTTCTTTTATTGGTCGGATGAAATTGTCACAGTGTCTGGGTTGTGTTCCCTGGGTTTCCACTAGATGTCCTCCTTTCCCCATGGTGTCTGTCACTTCATTAGTCACATTCCTCACATCCCTGCCTAATCAGTGCACCCAGGTGTCACTAGTTATCAATTATCCCACTCTGCCAATTTCCCATTAGCGTTTGTCTCTCCTTGTGTATTTAACCCGGTCTGTCTTAGTATGTGTCACGGAGTCGTTGTGAATTCATGTCTGTCAATGTCAATCTACGGTTGACTGCCCTCCGCCAAGAGGGCAATGAGGTGGGTGCCCTGGCACAGGTGTTCTGGTCCCTGGCCGAGGGTATGGGATACAACGATGCGGCCTTGAAGGATTATTTCAACAGCAGGCTGGATGATCCAGTTTCTCAAGAGGAGATGGGGTATTTAGAGACACTGGAATTCTGGGAATTCATGTACTATTTGCAGCATAGGCTTCTGTGGGATGCCCCAGCCACTCCTGTCTCTTCCGCCAAGATGGCCGCTAACCCAGCGCTGATGCCCAAGTTGGCCACTGGTCCAGAGTCCTGCCCCAAGATGGCCGCCAGCCCAGAACTACAGCACAAAATGGCCGCTAACCCAGCGCCAATGCCCAAGATGGCCACTGGTCCAGAGCCACAGTCCAAGATGGCCGCCCGTCCAGAGTCATGGCCCAAGATGGCTGCTAATCCAGCGCCACAGCACAAGATGGCTGCCAGCCCAGTGCCACAGCACAAGATGGCCGCTAACCCAGTGCCAATGCCCAAATTGGCCACCGATCCAGAGCCACGGTCAAAGATGGCCACCCGTCCAGAGTCATGGCCCAAGATGGCCGTCAATCCAGCGCCACAGCACAAGATGGTCGCCAGCCCAGCACCACAGTACTGGAAGGCCGCCTGTCCAGGGTCAGGACCCAAGATGGCTGCTTGCCTAGCACCGCTGCACGGGATTACAGTCACAGCTGACCCTCCGGAGTCGAGTCTGGCTCCTGTTCACCCTCCAGAATCGAGTCAGGTTCCAGTGAACTCTCCAGAGTCGAGTCATATTCCAGTGAACTCTCCAGAGTCGAGTCAGGTTCCAGTGAACTCTCCAGAGTCGAGTCAGGTTCCAGTGAACTCTCCAGAGTCGAGTCAGGTTCCAGTGAACTCTCCAGAGTCGAGTCAGGTTCCAGTGAACTCTCCAGAGTCGAGTCAGGTTCCAGTGAACTCTCCGGAGTCGAGTCAGGTTCCAGTGAACTCTCCGGAGTCGAGTCAGGTTCCTGTTGACCCCCCGGAGTCGAGTCAGGTTCCTGTTGATCCCCCAGAGTCGAGTCAGGTTCCTGTTGACCCCCCAGAGTCGAGTCAGGTCCCAGTGAACTCTCCAGAGTCGAGTCAGGTCCCAGTGAACTCTCCAGAGCGAGTCAGGTTCCAGTGAACTCTCCAGAGTCGAGTCAGGTTCCAGTGAACTCTCCAGAGTCGAGTCAGGTTCCAGTGAACTCTCCAGAGTCGAGTCAAGTTCCAGTGAACTCTCCAGAGTCGAGTCAGGTTCCTGTCGGCCCTCCAGAGTCGAGTCAGGTTCCTGTCGGCCCTCCAGAGTCGAGTCAGGTTCCTGTCGGCCCTCCAGAGTCGAGTCAGGTTCCTGTTGACCCTCTAGAGTCGAGTCAGGTTCCTGTTGACCCTCCAGAGTCGAGTCAGGTTCCAGTGAACTCTCCAGAGTCGAGTCAGGTTCCAGTTGACCCTCCAGAGTCGAGTCAGGTTCCAGCGGACTCTCCAGAGTCGAGTCAGGTCCCAGTGGACTCTCCAGAGTCGAGTCAGGTTCCAGTTGACCCTCCAGAGTCGAGTCAGGTTCCAGTGGACGCTCCAGAGTCGAGTCAGGTTCCAGTGGACTCTCCAGAGTCGAGTCAGGTCCCAGTGGACTCTCCAGAGCCAAAACAGGTCCCAGTGAACTCTCCAGAGTCGAGTCAGGTTCCAGTTGACCCTCCAGAGTCGAGTCAGGTTCCAGTTGACCCTCCAGAGTCGAGTCAGAATCCAGTGGACTCTCCAGAGTCGAGTCAGGTTCCAGTGGACTCTCCAGAGTCGAGTCAGGTTCCAGTTGACCCTCCAGAGTCGAGTCAGGTTCCAGTGGACGCTCCAGAGTCGAGTCAGGTCCCAGTGGACTCTCCAGAGTCGAGTCAGGTCCCAGTGGACTCTCCAGAGCCAAAACAGGTCCCAGTGAACTCTCCAGAGTCGAGTCAGGTTCCAGTGAACTCTCCAGAGTCGAGTCAGGTTCCAGTGAACTCTCCAGAGTCGAGTCAGGTTCCAGTTGACCCTCCAGAGTCGAGTCAGAATCCAGTGGACTCTCCAGAGTCGAGTCAGGTCCCAGTGGACTTTCCAGAGCCGAGTCAGGTCCCAGTGAACTCTCCAGAGTCGAGTCAGGTTCCAGTGAACTCTCCAGAGTCGAGTCAGGTTCCAGTGAACTCTCCAGAGTCGAGTCAGGTCCCAGTGAACTCTCCAGAGTCGAGTCAGGTCCCAGTGAACTCTCCAGAGTCGAGTCAGGTCCCAGTGAACTCTCCAGAGTCGAGTCAGGTGTTTGTGGACCCTTCAGAGTCAGAGCTAGTCACCGATGACCCTCCAGAGTCAGGGCTAGTCACCGCTGACCTTCCAGAGCCAGGGCTACGTACCATGGACTTCCCAGAGACAAGGCTAGTCATCGTGGACCTTTCTGAGTCGGGTCAGGTCACTGGTGATTTTCAAGGACTGAGTCAAATCTGTTAGCCTGGCCCTCCGTCCCTCCCCCTGAACCTCCTCCAGTCCACCTCCCTCCTGGTCTCCCTGGTTTAGGTTTACACTTCTGGTGTCTGTTCCCTGTGTTTTTTTTCCCTGTCCCTCCGTCCCTCCCCCTGAGCCTCCACCTGTCCGCCTGCCTCCTGGTCTCTGTTTTTTGTCTGTCGTGGAGCATCTGGAAGCCGCTCCGTAGAGGGAGGGGTAGTGTCACAGTGTCTGGGTTGTGTTCCCTGGGTTTCCACTAGATGTCCTCGTTTCCCCACGGTGTCTGTCACTTCATTAGTCACATTCCTCACGTCCCTGCCTAATCAGTGCACCCAGCTGTCACTAGTTATCAATTATCTCACTCTGCCAATTTCCCATTAGCGTTTGTCTCTCCTTGTGTATTTAACCCGGTCTGTCTTAGTATGTGTCACGGAGTCGTTGTGAATTCATGTTCGTCAATTTGTCTTGCCTGTGCCTTGTCTTCTTGTTCTGTTTATGTTTGGATGGATGTTTTGGTTTCGACCCCTGCCTGGACTGTTATTCTTTTGGATTAACCCTTTAATAAAGACTTACCTGCAATTGGATCTATCTCCGTGGTTTCCTGTATCACCAAACGTGACAGAAATATGCTAATTTTTGAGATAGGAATTTTGGGTTTTCATGAGCTGTATGCCAAAATCATCAGTATTAAAACAATAAAAGACCTGAAATATTTCAGTTGGTGTGCAATGAATCTAAAATATATGAAAGTTTAATTTTTATCATTACATTATGGAAAATAATGAACTTTATCACAATATGCTAATTTTTTGAGAAGGACCTGTACAGTATATGGGCCTAACTGTATGTTTTAAATGGCAGTGTTTCCCAAATAAAAACACAAGAGCTGTTGGTTTCAAATGATGTGTGTATTGTAGAGAGCTGTGTTTAGTGTTTTGCAACAAGTTTGTTTTACAATATCAAACTAAGTTTAAAGCATGTAATGTGCTTGTAGTTTTGCACTCTTGCTCTAAAGATTAGGTGTATGAGCGAATAGTTTCACAAAGTGGGCTTCAGGTACCATTTAAGTGTCTTAAGCAATTTTTAAAAACTGGCACATATCACTTTATCAGAAGGGAGTAATTATGCTTAACATAGTATGGACATAAATTAGGCTTCTGATCCACACAGTAAATATGGTCTGATGTGAGAAGATATGTACAGTATAGCTGATCTAAAATGAGACAAATGCAGAAGAAATGTTCAGTACACTATACTACTATACTATACTATACTTCAAATTTCACTTTCACTTTCACTATACTGTGTGTATGTGAGTGTGTGAACATTTATATATGTTTGTGGGTGTGTGTGTGCGTGAGTCTGTGTGTGTGTGTGTGTGTGTGTTTATATTTGTCTGTGTGTGTTTATATTTGTCTGTGTGTGTGTGTGTGTGTGTGTTTCTATGTGTGTGTGTGTGTTTATATTTGTCTGTGTGTGTGTGTTTCTATGCATGTGTGAGTCGGAGTGTGTGTGTGTGTGTTTATATATGTCTGTCTTGCGTGTGTGCGAGTCTGAGTGTGTGTGTGAGTCTGTGTGCGTGTGTGAGTGTATGTATGTTTATATATGTCTGTGTATGTGTGTGTGTTTATATATGTGTGTGTGTGTGTGTGTGTGTGTATGTGAGTCTGAGTGAGTGTGTGTGTACATTTATATTTGTATGTGTATGTGTGTGTGTGTGTGTTTATATATCTGTGTATGTGAGTGTGTGTACGTTTATATATGTCTATGTGTGTGTATACTTTTCACAAAAACAAACGTGTGTGTGTGCGTGTGCGTGTGTGTGTGTTTATTTTTGTCTTTGTGTGTGTGTGTATGCATGTGCGTATGTTTGATTCTGAGAGTGTGTGTGTTTTTATTTTTGTCTGTGTGTGTGTTGCGTGTGTGTGAGTATGCATGGGTGTGTGTGTGTTTATTTTTGTCTTTGTGTGTGTGTGTATGCATGTGCGTATGTTTGATTCTGAGAGTGTGTGTGTGTGTGTGTTTTTATTTTTGTCTGTGTGTGTGTTGCGTGTGTGTGAGTATGCATGGGTGTGTTTTTTATGTCTGTGTGTGTGTGTATGCATGTGCGTGTGTGTGATTCTGAGAGTGTGTGTGTGTGTGTGCGTGTGTGTGATTCTGAGAGTGTGTGTGTGTGAGTCTGAGTGTGTGTGTGTATGTGAGTCTGAGTGCGTGTGTGTGAGTGTATGTATGTTTATATATGTCTGTGTATGTGTGTGTTTATATATGTGTGTGTTTGTGTGTGTGTGTTTGTGAGTCTGAGTGCGTGTGTGTACATTTATATTTGTCTGTGTGTGTGTGTGTGTTTATATATCTGTGTATGTGAGTGTGTGTACGTTTATATATGTCTATATGTGTGTATACTTTTCACAAAAAACAAAGTGTGTGCTTGTGTGTGTGTGTGTTTATTTTTGTCTGTGTGTGTGTGTGTATGCATGTGCGTGTGTGTGATTCTGAGAGTGTGTGTGTGTGTGTGTGTGTGTATGTATGCGTGTGCGAGTGTGCTTGTGTGTGTGTGTGTGTGAGTCTGAGTGCATGTGTGTGAGTGTATGTATGTTTATATATGTCTGTGTATGTGTGTGTGTTTATATATGTGTGTATGTGAGTGTGTGTGTTCATACATGTGTGTATGTGAACGTTTATATATGTCTCTCTCTGTGTGTGTATGCATGTGTGTGTGTGTGTGTATGAGTGTGGTGTGTGTGTGTGTAGAGGGGGGTGGGCTGTACTCAGACAAAGAGACACATGGCAGGGTAGAGCTCAGCAGCTGTTCTCCGGACCACACTCCTCTTTTGTTCATCATCACTGTGACGCTCCCAGTATAGTCCTTGATTAGGAAAGTCTTTGCCCACTGGTAAACATGCACTTTCCCAGCAGATAAACTAGACAGCATTCTCTCTCTGCATCTGCTCTGTGAACACACTCCAGTCACTGGATTCAGTCTTAGAGACAGTGAAGCAGCTTTGTAGAGACTTTATAGGATTGTAGGAGACTTATTTTAAAAACTCCTTTGTGAGAAAGAAGTGCATTTAATTGTATTGAACAGGCACTTGAAGTGTACTTCAAACCTTAAAACTATATTAAAAAACTGTACATGCAGATCATATAATATTAATGATTTTATTATAAATGATTGTTTTCACAATATTTTGTTGTGTTTTGAAAGCTGTACACTTAGTGAGTTAAATACCATATTAAAGCAAATGTAAACTACTTAATTTGTATTTTTAACTCTTTTATTCAGTATTGGATTTACAGTAATATTTTAAATGCACTAAACTGCAGCTTCATTGATACAAATATTTAATTAGAAATCTATTTAAATACATTAGCCTACATTTCGGTAAATTTGAGTTTGCCATAGCTGCCTACATTTAACATTTAACTTTGTCCATATTTCACTTTAAACGTATTGAAATCATGCATTTATTGTATAAATGTGAACTATGATATGTTTTCGTTGAATTCTGGCATTCAGTTAAGTGTCTGAAAACATTACATTCAATTCACACTTCCACAATATTATAATTATTATTATTATTGCATTATTATTAATAATATGTATTATTGTTAAGTGTATTATTATTTAGATACATAATAAATAGGCCTACATTAAAAAAAGAAGTAGTGGGGAAGTAGGGCTATTTCTTTTTCAAAGGGTTTTGCAAATCAGATTTATTTTGTTAATTTATCCTAGTTGTCAGTAAGCATTTGACATTAAGTGCCACTGTTTCCACAGGTTAGTGAAAATATGTAAACTAAACAAAAATATTTAACTATTTATATCTCTACTTGACACCAGCGTTTACATGCAATTGATATCCGATTCATTAACAAATGATTCTTTGGAGTCGGTTCTTTGAAATGAACCCGGTTCATACATCGTTCTCAAAGTAATAAAGGTGGAGTTTGTTGATATCCGGGTGAAGAAAGTAGCACAAATCATTACAGTTATTATCCTTTTACTGTTATGGATAAAAATAATGCGATTTTTACAAAATCAATATCCTTCTACTTATCCGATCCTTCTCGCTCTGTTATTAACTTGCAGTAGCCGTGATAATCAGTGAGCTTTTATTATTAGCTTTTACTGTGGCTACTGTAACAGTGTAAGAGATGGTCCAAATACATTCAGATTACTTGAAAATATAACAAAGATTAAAGAATAAAGAAAATATGAATCATCTTTCGAACCGGTTCAGTATCAAGAGCTGTTCGAGAGAACCGATTCGAATAAATGAGTGTTGTTGGCGCCGCCTGGTGGCTAGAGTCCCACACGACTCCCGGCTGGACATGGAGGGAGGAGCCCAGCAGAACAGACGATCAAGTCCAGTGTGCGCAACCACTAACAGAATAAAGACATCTGCATCAACCGAGATCCAACCATGTCTTACCAGGGCAAAAAGAATATCCCAAAGATCACTGTAAGTTCATGCATTTATATTCATATTTGAAAGCATATTTTCTGGAGTGGGCTAGATAGATAGTGTAGGTTTGTGGCCAGGAGTGAATGTCAGGAGAATCTTGTGTTGAACTGATAGTGAGGAGCTGAGACTGATTCCAGTTCAGATGTGTTTTTTGGAAAAAGCATATTCAAAGTGCAATGCCTAAATCATTAAGTCACCGTGGTTGTGTTTTTATCATTATACTGATTCCTACAGTCTTTTATAGAGAGAAAGGAAATGTTGTGCTGAGTCTGAGCCGGTGTATACTGCAGCAAGAAAATCACGCCCATGACTGAGCCTGCTTCACTGCCAGCATCCAGCAGCACACAATGACCTCAGGCTGATTTTAGAGAGATGTTTGTAAAGCTCGAGTGCGTGTGCATGGGTCTTCGAGAGGTTTTTCTAATCATTTGCAGTGCAGTGTATTGGTTTTTACAGTGATGTTCTTTGTCTCGGAGATCCTCGCGGTGCTGATGCTGTTGTTAGACTGCGCACAGCTTATTATTTTCTCTTTAGTATTTTGATTTTGAAAAGACGTGTGCAAAATGTGCCAGAATCGCGCAAGAGATTGATATGTTTGAATGCGTTTCTCCGGTGTGTGCTGTATTGTGCGGAGAGGCGAGGTGTGGTTCTCTCTTTCTCTGGACATCAGGGACTTACTCTAAAGAGCCATCCATCTCTGCACATTAGCATCAGGCCTGCAGACCTGTCTGAATGCACAGTGCTGTTTGCTCCTCTGCCCCAGTTAAATACTTACAAGATATTATATATTTAAAACTTGCTGCTTTCCAAAGTGAATGAGATTGCTTTTTCTCAAAGTCAAATTTCTGGTAAAAACCCTCTGGTATGCTTTTGTGAGAAATAATTTTCATGTTTTATTTTATTTTTATTTTTGTATTGTTTTGCAGGTTTGAATCAACCAATCACATGCATGACAAATTAGAATCCATATTTTAGTCTATAAGCCTTTCACGAGTTTGCACGTACTTTTTTGATTGACAGGAACTAATGAGCTCTGATCAATGGCTGTTTTTAAAGGGGCCGTATGATGTTGCTAAAAAGAACATTATTTTGTGTATTTGGTGTAATGTAATGTGTTTATGTGGTTTAAGGTTCAAAAACACATACTGTACATTATTGTTTCTCCTCTATGCCCCGCCTCCTGAAACGCATATATTTTACATAGCTCATCGATCTGAAAAGCAAGGTGTGCTCTGATTGGCCAGCTATCCAGTGCGTTGTGATTGGCTGAATACCTCAAGCGTGTGAAGGAAATGTTACACCCCTCACCATACTGTGATGTGTGTCCCAGAGCGATGAGATAAAACCAATAAAAACCATTACAAACGAGGCATTTGTTGCATCCAGTGGGGACATAATTACTGATTATAATAAGAGCTACACAAAATTGTTGATTATTCCCTGCGATTATTAATTACGATTATCACAATTTACATTGGATGATGTTAAAAATACCATTGTTTGATGCAACGGCATGCTGTGTTTTTATATGAAAATAAACAAGCTCGAACTGAAAAACTTTTTAGTGCTTTTCAATAATATTAAACGTCAAATGACAAATACACATTGGATTGGTTTCTTCTTTAAATTATAAAAAAAGTTAAAATACGAATGGTTTTATAATGTTATAAACTAAAACGATGGAAAAAACCCATAAGATAACATGTAGAAAGAAAAAAAAACCTATATTAAGCGTGCAGAATAACGTACAGTAAGTGGACTTTGAACGATTTATTGCTGCTTTGAACGATTACGTAATTGTGGCATCCATAATTGTAATCGCGATTAGAAATTCGATTAATTGTGCAGCCTTAATTATAATGACTTATATTGTCTTTTTACATGTGTTGTGTATCGCACCGCATAAACATAAAACCATAGTCATAGTGCGTCATACATATGGTGCGATATGATTAATGTAGTATATTACTTTAGGATTGGAATGAAATGTAAAAGAAGACATCGATGTTATCGTAATACCAAAAATATTTCTATTATTACAGATGTGGCAATGGAAAAAGCTGTTATGAATACCAACATGGATCTAGTTCCTATAACCTCAGCACAGGTTTTCACAAATGAATTTTGACTTCCAAAAGACTGAAGTAAATATTCTACGTTCGAGATTATTGTTGGTTCAAAGTCACCTTTTAGTCAATCTGTCTGTTTTTAACCCAAACTATGCCATGTTGCTTATAGGATTTGTGCAGAACCAAGGAGATTTAACATGCAAGGCCTTGGGGGATTTCATCCTAAATTGTACAAAATATTAATTAAGTTTGTGCAAAGGATGGGAGTCTGTCACAAAATGTGCTTCCAATCGCAGAAATAAGGTACAGTTCAGCCTTTCTATGGGAGACCGAATCAATAGCATATTCATAAGTGTGTTCTTGCTTCAGTTCATCATGAAGAAAAGTAGTTATTATTACAGTTAAAACTAAAGTTATTTTCATTTGGGATTGGAATTGGTTTTATAGTCGATACAGCAAAGGAGGATGATCGCTGGAAGTCGTGTTCAGTTGCACGTTTGCTTGGTTTATTATAAAAAGATTTGAATCCAGTCATTATGTATGCATTAGACCACTAGACCTGGAAGACCTGTTACTTGTGTCCCCTCAAAACACAACCTAGGAGCATGACTCCCCTGACTATAACATCCCAGATAACTCAGCCGTGAGTGTAACAGAGGCTGGTCATCATGTCGATGGATGAGCTCCAGTGTTTCGACTGCTATGTTGGCAGAAAAGAAGAAACTCTCATGAGCGGATGGTAAATATTTTGCTCACCAGGCAACAAGGCTGCAGCTCTGGATGCATACAGAGAGGTTTTCTAACGGTTAATGCTCCACGCCTTAATGTCCTCTGGCTCTGTGTTCTTTGGCTGTGTCTTCCCATTAACAAATGACTGCACTGTTTGCGTGCACGGCTTAGAGTGGACTCTGGCATTCGTCTAACTGTCTGTCTGTCAAAGTAATACACTTTCTGTACATTTAGGCCTACATCCTTGCTTTATCAGCATCAACCTGCATTTATACAAACATGCATTTATTCAAATGAATCATGTACGAATCATGTTCTTTAGATTTAAGGTGCACCTATTCTTGTAGTTTCACTCTGGATTTATATAACAAGCATTACTGAACGATTAGTTCTGTGCTGTTTTTATGTGTCACTTTGTATCTACGCAGAGCAACCTGTGCATTGTAAAAGCACTCTTTTGCATGATTTGGAGTGCTTTCTTGTGGTTTCAAGACACGGAATGTTTCTTGTCAAGTTGTCTTTGTTCAAATAATGACGAGACGGTTCCCTGCTGAGGCTTACGTCTTCTTTCGAGTTCTCAGGTGATGTGCTGTTATGAAGTGTTTCGGGTGATTTTGACCCTAAGTTGAAGTGATGCATGGAGCTACAGCAGCAAACCTCATGTAGTGACTGAATTTGAAATAGCAGGACTTTAAATTTACTTTAAACTGTAAATTGTGTAGTGACGGAAATCAGTTTTGAATGTCTTGGTAATGTTTAATTTGAAGGCTTTTTATGCAATAGTAACAATCTGCGCCCTTCAAGTCAAGCCAAATCCATAATGAAGTGAAGTGAAGTGAAGTGAGTGTGAGTGAATAATGCACATTGTTTCAAAGCAGCTTTATTATGATCTAAATGTTTCAGATTTCTTAATAACCTCTCACTTCTCACAGCTGCGTTTAGCAGATTAGAGCTGGGTCATAATATAGTTTTGCAACAATGCAAGCAATCGAGCAGTTGAGATTTGAAATATAATGTGATTTAGCTCAATCATTTAGCCTGTGTTTTAAAGTTGCACTCGAGATTCCTGCTATATTGATTTTTATGCAATGTGTTTTTGATTCTTGTATTACATTGCATGTTTTATTACACTACTGGCACATCACAGTAATTGATAATAAAATCTGCTGTTGATTATGTAGCTATTCATTTTTATGTTTCACCAGTTGCTGGAGCCTTAAATTAAATGATATCTGTTTGCATCCAGTCCATAAATTCTCAAAAATGAGAACAGTTTCTAGAGTAAATTGTTGTAGAAAAGCAATCTTTGCAGCAATGTGTAGAACTTGTGACTGCATGCACATGCAAGTTGCATTAAAACCATCTTCATTTTTGCAATCTAAACAAAAGTATGAAAATGTTTTTGCAGTCTAAATGATCTCTCTCTCTCTCTCTCTCTCTCTCATGTTTTCTCAGAGTGAGAGGCTCCTGATTAAAGGTGGTCGGATTGTGAACGATGACCAGTCCTTCTTTGCAGACATCTATATGGAGGACGGAGTCATCAAGTAAGCTGCGTTCAGATACAGTACAGCCACACTGGATCTAAATACAGCTTCTTGTCCATTAAAAAAAAGAGTTCAATCAAAACGTCGTAACTCAAAAATACAGTGTGTACTGTATGTGTTAAATTAAAAAGCTTTTTTGAAAACAATAAAACAAGTATTTTACATGCATTATATATCATTTTTACACTAAGAAGAGTTATACAACTGTTATACAATCCTCAATCAATTCACATTTATTCTAGGGGTGTAAATCATGATACGATACGATATCGATATCCAAAAAATAATACGATACGATTATGATTTGATCCGATACAGGAGTATATCGATTGATATATCGATATTTTGATATTATATATCTATTTTAAACAACCGTCTTTATTTTTTAGACATGTGCGCTGAAAACTTCTGTTCCGCCAACAATCCCGAGCATTTTTATACTTCACCTTGTGCATTCGGGCAGAGGAACTCCTTATATCAAGTCTAGATACATGAGTTTCAGCGAGGAATGCACCCGTTGGCGATAATGCATAGACGGATATTATGTGAAAATGTGGACAGTTCAGAATGGTGCCTGTACTTTATATTTATACTACAGATATCGATATTTTGTATGTGGCATCGATGCATTGTATCGTCAGACATCGTATCGATGTATCGATCCATATCGATGAATCGTTACACCCCTAATTTATACCAAAGTGTAGAAAATTTTAAATCGACTTTCTGAGTTACTGTCTTCTGTCAACTTGAAGGCAAATTGGAGACAACCTGATAGTCCCAGGAGGGGTGAAGACCATTGAGGCCGATGGGAAGATGGTGATCCCTGGAGGAATTGACATCCACACACACCTACAGATGCCCTTCAGGGGGATGAACACTGTGGATGACTTCTCTCAGGGCACCAAGGCTGCTCTCGCTGGAGGAACCACCATGATCGGTGAGGTCTGACTAAGACTGCCATGTTTATCTGCTGCTAATTTACTCAACCTCTGGCTCTCCAAGATGTAGGTGTTCTTTAGCTATTGTCACGTGAGAGCCTAAAACATATCAGGCTAGACAAAACAAACCCGTTTGACTCCTGCTGATATTTTGAGGTCTTAAGAAGCGAAACGATCAGTCTGTGCAAGAAACTGCACATTAATTAGTCATTTAACTGGCAAAAATATGATTTAATATTGCTGAGTGAACCTAAGTGTCTTCATTTATACCACTAAAACTACAATGTTAATATGTTTTGCAGTGAAGCTGTAAGCTTCACAGAAGAAAGTGTGTGTGTGAATGAAAAGGGATAAACATTGACAACAATAGTAGGCTTCCGGTAACCACACAAAGCTCTTGTATGCAGCCCACGAGGACATTTTAGTTGAGTGGAAAGACAGTAGTCCTTTCGGACCGCTGCAGGCTACAGATGATGACGAAAAAGTGACAACAGCTGGTGTGTAAGAGTGGCTTGTTTTACAGTAATCACTGTGTTTACCAGGGACTGTTAGCACTGATACATTTTAGAGTAAAAATCCAGCTGTAGACGTCCCTTTGTTCCCAGAGGAAGTGTGTGCTAGATTATACATGCAGATAATATGGAGACAATGAAGAAGCAGTGAAATATTGAGAGACTCCTCACCGGATCTGATCGTATGTTCCTGGACTAATGGTCCGAAAATATTCAGTCTGATTCTGGGAAACACAATCTGATTCAAAAAGGATTTTACACACACATATATATAAACATTTTTTCATATTAATGAGTTGACCAACTTTGGATATCAAAATGAACAATGAATTAATACAACTGGATGAGGTACTAACTAAATATACAAAAATACAAGCAAATATAAACTAATAAAAGGTCAAAAGAAACACTTTACAAGCAATGAACACAAGGTAAGTATATTAAAGTTTTCCAGACAGTCAGGACAGTCAGTGAGGGATGCAAAAAAAGAACAAAGTTTTCAGAATTGATTCAAAAGAGCCTCGTGGTTCATCAAGGAATCTTTTTTTTCCTCCCACGCCAGAAAATACACTGAAGTTTTTATTGCAATTATATTTAAAGCAATGAATTAAATAAAATGTAAAATAAAATCAAGTTCCATTTACTCAATCATCAAGAAATAGCTTTATAGCTCCAATTTACACCAATTTAGTAAGTTATTCAACAAAATACGTGACCCTGGACCACAAAACCAGTCATAAGGGTCATTTTGAATTATCTCTTCATTGATGTGTGGTTTGTTAGGATCGAACAATATTTGTCTGAGATGCAACTATTTGTAAATCTGGAATCTGAGGGAGGAAAAAAATCTAAATATTGAGAAAATCATCTTTAAAGTTGTTCAGATGAAGTTCTTAGCAATGAATGTTACTAATGAAAATACATTTTTGATATATTTACAGTAGGAAATTTACAAAATATTTAATGGAACATAATCTTTACTTCATATCCTAAAGATTTTTTTGACATACATTTTGACCCATACAATGTATTGTTGGCTATAGCTACAGATTTACCCCAGAGACTTCAGACTGCCAGGTCACAGATGAGCTGTGTGTGTGTGTGTGTGTGTGTGTGTGTCCTGCAGTGGATCATGTGATCCCGGAGCCGGGCTCTAGTCTGCTGGAGGCGTTCGAGCGCTGGCGAGAGTGGGCCGATGAGAAAGTGTGCTGTGATTACTCTCTGCATGTGGACATCACCCACTGGAGCGACGGCATCAAACAAGAGGTCCTGAGTCTCATTAAGGAGAGAGGTGGGAGATCTTTTACTATTACACTTTTTTAAGATTGCTTACACACCAGGGCGTAGCGTCTGGGTGTGCAGGTGCATATGGGCCGGCCCGAGCTGAGGGGGAACTATTAATTGAAACGAGGGAACGACTAGAGTCATGCACAGCCCTCAATTCAAGGCCCACAGCTGCTTTTGCAGCCATGAAAATAGTTCAGTTTTGGATAATATTTCTTTTAGTTTCTTTATTAAGTTCATGTTCACTTCATGCATTTCACAATTTTAATTAAAAATGTAACCTAGATAAATATGTGCCGTTATGTACATATCCAATCGTTTGTGTGGAGAGTGGAGGCTGAAACACTTCTTTCAAAGCTATTTCGACTCTTATGAAGATGGTGTTTTTGCACAGTTTTTGCACGTGGATATGACAGATGTGTTTTGTGATCGTTCAGTGTGCAGTGGAGCTCACTTGAGCTGCCGCAGTTTCACAGACTTGGGCTGAAGATTCGCTTTATAAGTGAATGGTTTCACTGAGTGTGCCTCAAGTACGACTTTTAGTGAAAAAAAATACAAAAGTAAGCCCTTGACCAAAGAGTTGAAGCATCTAGATAAAAAAAAAATTCTGAATTGTACAAAAATGGTCCAGCATACTAAAAAAAAACCATTTGAAGATAAAAATATAAGCAGTACAGTATCCCACAGGGAATGTGCTGTGATTTAACAAGTTATTTTTGGTCATTTGTACTATTTCTGACAGCGATGCTGCTTTATTACAGCTTAACATACACCTGAGCACAGAATCTGTTCTGCTGTGTATTACTACTAGTCTAAAAAACTGAAATTATTCCACATCTCTGGTCGTGATTCATCACTTTATATTATTAAATGTTTTTCCCCATGCATTCTGGTATTTTCTCCATTCTATTAATTCATGATGGACAAAATCCCCTCCCTAGTTTTTATGTTTGTTTTCTAGTTTGAGTATAAGATCATGGAAGTAAAGAATGGTTGTGAAAGCTGGCAGAGTTGATGTTTTCTGATTTATGTGTTGTGTCTCAATAGGAGTGAACTCTTTCCAGGTCTATATGGCCTATAAAGACCTCTATCAGATGAGCAACAGTGAGGTAAGCCCAAGAAATTATAGTTATCATTTATTTATGTATGCATTTTTTATGTTGATCTGATCTGACCCTTAAAAATTGCGTTTGTTGGTGATTTCTTTTTTTATTAAAAAATTCACAAATCTCTCCATTCACAGCATTTTACGTAGAAGAATTTAGCCATTTATTAATGATATATTGGTGCATATAAAAGTTCTAAGTACCAATATATAAATGTTATTCTGCCATTACCTAATTTGATGAAAAATGCCTTAATTTTCTATAAAAACAAGATTAGACTAGATTGATCTCATTGTTACAAAAAAGTCATTTTAAAGCGATTTTCTCTCTATTTTTCTATATGTGTATGAACAGCTTTATGAGATCTTCACATTCCTCGGAGAGCATGGAGGAATTGCACAGGTCCACGCTGAAAATGGAGAAATAATTGCTGAGGTATGTGAACCTTATGAATATTAAAGAGGTTATGAAATGGAGAATCAAAAGACGTCACCATTAATGTGTGTCTTCGGCGTATGGAGTCCATCGATCACAAGAGCCACACAAAAAACTTTGCAAGATTTAGAAACGAATCTCCTGTTGTGTATTTAAATATACTTGTTTGTACACAGTTATAACGATAGTTGCAATCTACAACATTTACAATATATTATCTTTAAATGTAATATCACATAAAACGCACTACAGTTAAAATTTTAATCCAGTACTTAACATGTGCTTTAGTACGTTAGTCAACATATGGAAATAAGTGTACTTCTTTAAAGCATAACAAAATATTACTAATCAATGAATTATTTCAAATGTACAGATTTTAATTTAAGATTTTTACAAAGTGCACTTATTAAAAGTTACTTTTTTAAAATCCCTTTTACTTAAGCGTGTTAAAAAAAATCTAGCCATTAAGATTAAATTGCACATAAGTGCTAGTCCTATTGCTGACGACTGCATTATTTTTAATATGCATCTGTTTACATAATCCGTCCCGTTCACGTGTTTTTATACTCGTGCTGAAGATGTGTAATAGTGCACAAAAAGCTGTAAAAACTCGTTAATGGCGGTGCAGCGTTGTCTTCTAAATGACAAGATAGCTCATCAACGGCGGGGAAAGAGTTAAAGAGCTGAACTTCCTGAAAAAATGTCGGTGTTCCTCAAAATAAATGATTACACAGTTTTCACGTCTTCTTTAATGACATTGTTCATGCACCACGTATGTTAAAAAAAGCACAAATAATACAAGGACAATGCAAAGAGTGACAGAAAAGCGACTCTGGTCTGTGTGTTGTTCAGGAGCAGAACCGTATGCTGGAGATGGGCATCACCGGACCCGAGGGACACGTTCTCAGCCGTCCAGAGGAGGTCAGAGAGCACAAACACAGCTGTATGCTCTTCTCTGTGGGGGTTTGGTAGTGCTAGAACATCACTGCAGGCCCTGCGAAATATTGGGTTCTCAATGCAAAACTCACAATAAGACACAGAACTTGTGTTAAATCAGTTGCATCAATCTGATTTCCTGTTGAAAATCGTCCTGCCTAACAGATTTAATTAATCTGGCAGGAGTCTACCAGTGATATTTTGCAGATAAGATGGCTTTCTTGAGGTCAGCCAAGAAAGTGGGGAGGGGACCTTTTGAGATGAATCTGTGTGTGTGTGTGTGTGTAGCTGGAGGCTGAAGCGGTGTTTCGAGCGGTCACTATTGCCAGTCAAACCAACTGTCCGCTCTACGTGACCCGTGTGATGAGCAAGAGCGCTGCTGACATCATCTCACAGGCCAGGAAAAAAGGTACACAATATCACATACATGTAGGTTCCTGGGAAACAAGGCGCAGAACACAATGAAATGTCTGCTAAAATAAGAAACCACAGCATGAGCACGTCAGCAGCGTAAGCTGAGCTTCACCAGATGTTGAGCAGTGTACACATCTCATCTGAGTTAAATAAACCTCTGTTGAGAGACACTCATCTTTGACATATATATTCATGACAGTAATTACCTTCAGTTGGATACAACTGTGTGGCATGTGTGTAAGTAACAGTTTAATTATTATAAATGCATTATTATTCATTTGTCATTATATGTTAGTTGTCAATGCATTATTTGCACTCTATGAAATGTTTATTTTATATGCACTTGCCGGTCTGTTGTAACGGTGCCATGATCCATCATTTTAAGAGCTCTTGCTGTTTAGTTACTGTAAATCATTCAGATGCAATGCTGTTGCTTTGGGAGACTTATACGGTGAGCTAACCACCAGATGCAACCCATATAAAATAACTATGATAAGAAGTATTTTTTTTTACAATTTAAGCATTGAGTGGCACAGATTTAGGAAGTGTCAATGTTAAATGGAAACTCAGACATTCTTGCTTGATACACAGTGCTCTGTGTATGGGTATTGATCAGTGTTTATATGTGATTAAAAACTGAAATTAAATCATATAAAGTGACAATGATGGTGAAAAAAACGTGTGAATGGACTTTCAAAGGAATAATCTTCCAGATTTAATTAAAAAAATATTAACATTTGTCTTTTGAAGATGCATGACAGTCTTATGGTTTTGGGAATGTTGTTAGTAAATGATTAAAAAATTCCTAGTTTTGGGCAAACTAATTATTTAAGAAAGTGTAGTGTGCAACAGTTTATGTCTCTGAAATGGTTGCTAGAGCATGCCAAAAATTGTGGTAAAATGTCTTACAATCTGTATTACGCTATTCATCAGTCTTCAATTGGGTGCTTTTAAAAAAGTCTTTAAAAGGGACACAAACCTGTGACGTTCTAGACTTTGCTTCTCCTTCTTTCTGACTTTCCAGAACGGAGACTAAAAGCTTTAAGTTTAATCCTCTCAATGCTTTTAATGAGTTTTTCAAAGGTCTTTGATTAATTTACTTGCTATGAGAAGCATCACTGGTGAATCTGCTCATACATAGGTTTAGGGTTTTGAACAAACCCTCACTCCTAGAATTCATCCCGCACCGTTTGTGCTCAGATCTTGGGATTTTTTGAGGAGAAGTGTGCGGGTACTTTTAACATTTGGATGCATGTCTTTTTGGCTGGAGGACACAGAAAACATATTGTAGGTTTACATTAAAGGTCATATCTAGAGCAGAAGATCATAGAGAACTGTTTATTTCTAGGTAACGTGGTTTTTGGCGAGCCGATCACGGCCAGTTTGGGAACCGATGGGACTCATTATTGGAGCAAGAACTGGGCAAAAGCAGCGTCTTTTGTGACCTCACCACCCCTCAGTCCTGACCCAACCACTCCAGACTACCTAAACACCCTGTTGGCCAGGTAACACAAGCATATCCTAAAATATTAGACATCATTTTACAATACAGTTCTGTCAGTTAGTTATTAATCGCTGGGTCTTTTAACTTATAGACTGCAAAACTATTGACTAGAAGTAATGGATGGATATTTGTAGTTTATTGTTAAATATTTAATTGATGAACTAGCCATCCATCCAAGGTGTATCTCTACTTATGGGATACACATTTTAATAATAATAATACTAATGTCAAAAACATTATTTTAGTATATCTGAATCATCCTAACTACATTAATGTTTACCACCAAAACTAATTCATATGGCTCAAAAAAGGTAGAAATATCCCTTTAGAGCACCACTTTAATACACTTCTGTAGTGTATGCACAAATGTATTAGTCATTGAATTATTCACTCAATTTGGTCATTAAATGATTCTCTCCGTTCAATCATTGAATGATTAGCTCAATTTATCATTGAAATATTCACATATTCACACACAGATTTGATCTTAGAGTTTGTATGCTGAAATCCACACCGACTTTCATATTGATAAAAAACGGTCTTTGACATCGAAAAGTGGTTTGTGGCAAGTCAGGGTATAAGCTGTCCGAAAAACAGATTGAATTTCGAATATTCGTCGAATTTAAAATAAAAATCATTTTAGGTGTGCGTTAAGGAGGCAGCCTTATCAGTGGATCAGTTGTTAATTACAAATATTATGGGGAAAAGAACATCAATGCAGAGATCTGGTTTACGCCAAAACTAAAACCAAGACGTTCACAAAGAACGCATAATTTGTCCAATTTCTTGAGGGACATCTATCAGCGTTGCACTTGCGTCTCGCACAAAAGCGTCCCTAGACTTTATGACTGGGTTGTTTCCCCATCCCACTGGAACTTGTGTTTTTAATTACAAATATACTCTGTGTGATTGGCTTTTGACCCTTTGTATTAAACTATGAATAAATACATGGTGCTGTTTTGTTTATAGTTGTTTAAGCAACTTAATTAATTATAATTGGTTTATAAACATTATTTCAAACATTATGCACTTTTTTCACAGATATGTTATCTTATGGCTTGAATAAATCTGCACTAGTAATATTTTGCTCGATACACCCTCTTGTGGTCTCAGGAGAGAGGCCAAACTTTTCTTGCCCCTAACTAAATTTTTTTTAAAAATTTGAATATAATTCGAATTTTGATAATATTAAAGTACAAAATTCTAATGTAGTTTTTCTGCAATATTGACAGCCCTAACATACACACATTTGAGAATTTATTGTAGGATCAATGTGGCACGGTTTCTACACAGTGTTTTATAAACGAGACACCTGATATACTTCATCTAAGGCTGTAGCATAGACCCTAACAATCTGACTTGTTATAGCTGTACTATTTACCATTTTAGGCTAGATACCATCAAGCTTTGTCTGTTACATAAACCGTACAGTCAGTGAAGTAGTGTGGTGTGTCTGTGTGTTTCAGTGGTGATCTGTCGGTGGTGGGCAGCGCTCACTGCACATTCTCTGTGGCTCAGAAGGCTATAGGGAAAGACGACTTCACTCAGATTCCCGAAGGAGTCAACGGAGCAGAGGAAAGGATGTCCATCATCTGGGACAAGGCTGTGGTGAGGATCACTGTAATCTGTATTTTTAGATCCACAAAATATAAAATATCTGAATATTTGCTCAATACATGAACTCTTTCCTCAGCATTGACAGAATTTTCCAGCTTTATACAGTAGGGGAAATTATTACAGATCTTCTAATAGAGTACTGAATCTCTGGAATCAAACCATAGACTGTAAAATAAGACGGCCAAAACGCTGTCATCTTGCACCAATGACATATACTGAAGCCTGAGTCTGTGCAGTATTGATTCATTTGGAGCATGAGTTTGCGCAGTAGTTATTGTGAAGTGGGGCCATTAAAGACCCAATCACAAGCTCACAATCATGACACCACACCCAATTTTTATACCATAAACCAAAATCAAACCTTATAGGATAATGAACGCTTGAACATATATCAGTGTGATAAGAACTGCCTAAAATGACAGAAACCCTTTAGGGAAATATTTATTTGAAGTGTAATTTGAATATTTAGTTTGCCTCACATCCCATTCATTTACATGGAGAGGGTGGGTTTATTCCCTATACTGCAGCCAGCTACCAGATGGCGATCAAAATGTTTTGGATTCACATTTCAGGATGTGTGCAACTCTCTTGGTGAAGCATCCACACAAACAAGCAATCACATATCATCAAACATAAAACAGCATATAAATAAAAATAGAGTAAGGTAACTGAATGAAATGCCAACCTAGGAAGTGGTCTAGGACTGGGAAGCTTTAGGAGTGTTGATGCAATCAATCTACTCAAGTCTACATTTTGATCATTGATCTGATTTTGGATGTAGCATTTGACAAATCCCGATTTTCTCAGCTTTTTGTTTAAAATGTTGCTTTTTTTCCATGCAACTTACCCATATTCAAGTGTTGATTAAAAAATAATGCATGAAGCTAGAATAAAACTGATTTTTTTGGTTTAAAAGCAGATTCATTCTTTTTTTTTTTTTACAAATTGCATGTTCAGATATTCATACAACAAAATGTTTGGGGGCCATGAAATCTGATAAAAGATTGTATTTGAAAATAGTGCCCTGAATCTTATAAACATTTCCTTCTTCTCATAAGTGCACCATTAAATCTCCAAAGCACTGTGTTTGATTCTCATTTGTCTGTTTTTCCTTTGCTCAGGTCACTGGTAAAATGGATGAGAACATGTTTGTCGCTGTGACAAGCACCAATGCTGCCAAGATCCTCAACCTTTATCCACGCAAGGGTCGGATAGCCGTGGGCTCCGACAGTGATCTGGTTATCTGGGACACAGACGCCGCCCGGACCATCACTGCTAAAACTCATCATTCTGTAAGTGCTCCTTGAATAAATCCAGTGATTGCACTATATACTCCCGTTTCAGAGGAACATCTAAACATAGAGTGGGAACTGAAGTGGCTGGCCTTCACTGACCTTCCAGTTCCTCTGAGCGGAAAAAGATGCTTCTAACTAATCAAACTGTGTGTTCATACAGGAACCCCTCGTAAATTAAAACCGCCATAAAAACAGGAGATATCTGACAATCAGAGTTTCCTTTTGTTGCCTTATTAAGTCTCAGCAGACCTTTATTATTGTAGGAATGTGTTAGTAAGTGAGAGAAGAAATGCAACTCTGCAAGCTTCACTTTTAATGAACCAACCACTTACCCACACATTTGTGCAACAGATATACAGTAAATATCATCTCATTTCATGCAGCTTTTTGAAGTTTGTCGTTACTTTTCAAATCACTTACATATTACAGTTTCAGTTATCAACTAGGGATTTGCGTAAAGAGTACATATTATGGAAATGATCAACTTTAAGTGCAAACTGAATGTAATGTTTCACTGTAAAACCCGACAAGTTAACTTAACTCAAATCGTTTGAGTGAACTGATTGCCTTGACTTTAAAACCCGACAATTAATCTTAACTCAAACGGTTTGAGTAAACAGATATCCTTAAGTTATGTTAACTCAAACCATTTGAGGAAACCGATTGCCTTAAACCATTTAAGTTTTAAAACTAACAGTTATAAGTACTCTGAACTTAATTCAGTTGAGTTCCCTGAAAGAAGATATACATTGCAATTAAGTAATTAAGTGATTAATTGAGTGATAATTGAGTTTAGTGATGAACACTTGCTGTTAACAAACAGAATTACTGAAGAAAAGAGAGAAAGGAAATACAGCTGACTTCAGACACAGCCTCACTCAAACCTGACAAGTTATGTTAACTCAAACCGTTTGAGGAAACCGATTGCCTTAAACCATTTGTTGAAAAAACTAAGAGTTATGAGTACTCTGAACTTAATTCAGTTGAGTTCACTGAAGGAAGATATACATTGCAAATAAGTCATTAAGTGGTTAACTGAGAGATAATTGTGAATTAGTGATGAACAGCTGCTGTTATTTCAGTTGATTTCATCTAAGGCTGTGTCTGAAGTCAGTTGTAGTAGTTCTTGTGTTTCTCTTTTCTTCAGTGATTCTGTTTGTTAACAGCAGCTGTTCATCACTAATTCACAATCAGCACTTAGTTAATCACTTAATTACTTGAATGCAAAGTTAAAAAACTTACATGGTTTAAATCAAGGCAATCTGTTTACTCAAACGGTTTGAGTTAAGTTAACTTGTCGGGTTTTACAGTGTTTCAGACACTTAACTGCATGTTACTTACAGTTAAATTTAAATGTACTAATTTACTATTGTTTACATTTATGTTTTAATGGTTTAAAAAAAACTCAGCAGCACAGAATGCCTCCTCTGTCATGTTGCCATCAAATAAAACACTTGTCACGCCCACTTACCTCTGTAAAGCTTGCAATGCTTGGATTTGAAACATTAAGATGTGCTTTATAAGTACCAATTAACAGCCAATATGCTAGTAATAAGCATGCTATTAAACAATTGTGAGAATTGTTCTCTAAACTAAAGTTTTACCAAGTCTTCATTCTTAAAGCTTTTCAAAGTTCTTTCAAGATTTCAAACAAGACTTTGCCAAGCCAACATCAAAGTTTGTTTACAGACTTTTCTCATCTAGTTACCATTGCAATGAAACCACAATTTGGACAATGACATTTACATTTATCCATTTAGCTGACGCTTTTATCCAAGGCAACTTACAATTGCTACATATGTCAGAGGTTGCACGCCTCTGGAGCAACTAGGGGTTAAGTGTCTTGCTCAGGGACACATTGGTGTCTCACAGTGGATTCGAACCCGGGTCTCTCACGCCAAAGACGTGTGTCTTATCCACTGCGCCAACACCACCCCAATGACAATCTTTGGGTCACAGTCCAATATAAGTCCTGAAGAAGCTGCAGTGAGTGGTTTATGAGTGTCCAGAGCTACAGATTGTAGATTCGACTGAGATGGGCCTGGAATTTCCTGAGCAGATTCTACAAAGGGCTCGTTTGAAAACCTTTGGGGAAAATAGTCAGCAGGACTGAGGCGCCGCCAAAATGACATCACAATTTCATTTCCTGTTCAGCCACTTCTTTAGAAGCCATTACACATCTAAACAGCGCTGGCTGCCATTGCTTTCAACTGTGGATAACATGGCGGATGTTTATTGATGGTTTATTCTGTGGCTCGGCATCCTTGGTTCCCGTGCTCTATGAAATCACCTAAAACATGACTTCATCACCTGCCAGAAAGCCTTGCGTTTGTGTTATTTTACATGAGCTTAAGCCCATGCCAGCGTCCTTGGCAGAAGTTGCATGTCATTTCCTGTTCTCGCACACAAAGGATGGACGAGCGCCAAATTTCTGTGGAAAGACAGTGGGACACCACTACAATTACGATATCCACCAGAGATGAAGAAATCAAAAAAATAAGGGAGTAGTAAACTAAACAGAAGTGATGCATTTCAGAGAAAGTGGTAACAAAAGACAGGATGCTGTGACTGTGAGAAAAAAAAATGAGGAAATGGAAGGATGTTTTTGTAATTCCTCTATCCAGCTGTTTGGCAAAGAGGTGAAGAATGAGAACGAGAGTGAATGAAGGAGGCCAGAGTCGTGTCTCAGTCTCCTGCATCTGATCTTCATTAGTGAGGAGTATCTCAATGCTCCTCTTTGCAGAAGCTCAAACTCAAAACGGCTGTTTGTGTCAATTTATGTTGCAAAGCACAGCAGCTCAATGTCATGTTGGACATTTTTGATTGTTTTATCTAATCTAAAAAAAAGGTATCACAGTTTGCATGAAAATATGAAGCAGCACAACTGTTTTCAACATCGGTAATAATAAAAAATGCTTCTTGAGCAGCAAATCATTATATTTTCATGATTTCTGAAGATCATGTGACACTGAAGACTGGAGTAATGATGCTGAAAATACAGCGGAGCATCACAGAAATAAATTACACTTTACTGCACTGTATGTGCACAATAACTGCACTGTATTAAATGGTTCATTTAAATGTATGTAATAGTTAAGGACAGTTTATAAAAAGTTGGTCCAAAAGAATTGCACAGCATTGGTCATTTTTGGGACACAGGTGTTCTGCACATGAGCTTTCTCAGCATGATGTTCTCGTGTTGTTCTAGGCAGCAGAGTATAATGTGTTCGAGGGGATGGAGCTGAGAGGTGCACCCATGCTGGTCGTCTGCCAGGGGAAGGTTGTTCTGGAGGACGGGAACCTGCACGCGACTCCTGGCACCGGACGTTTCATTCCCTGCTCCCCATATCCAGACTTCGCTTACAAACGTGTCAAAGCCAGGAAACAGGTACATGAAATCTCGAATGCAATGTAGTTAAAAGACATTATTTATTTTCCATTATTTTCCTCTCCCAGCACTCTGTCCACTGTTTGTATCAATACATAATGTCATATATTCACGAGGCAAAACCAAATGCCATCAAACGCATGCTTTACTGGTGTTCAGGTCACAGGCAGATTACATCACATCAACCACACGTGCAAATCACATCACGTGACTTAAATACCCTCTCCCCAAGCATAGGAACCAATGAATGCACATCATGAATTACACATTATCCCGATACACCACATTACCTCCCCCATTAAAACCCATACACCACATTCAAAAACACCACATTAGTTCAAATTCTCAATTTCTAAAACGCTGTGGCAATTTAATAGTCCGTTTAGAGCGACGCAGACCCACTGGACATGGAACCAGAGGTTCAGAAGGTATCTCAGAGTCAAATGTACCTACTGACGTTCCAGCAAATCCAGAATCTTGATCATTGGGGTCAGCATATTGAGCTTGATCATTGGGGTCAGCATATTGAGCTTGATCATTGGGGTCAGCATATTGAGCTTGATCATTGGGGTCAGCATATTGGGCTTGATCATTGGGGTCAGCATATTGAGCTTGATCATTGGGGTCAGCATATTGGGCTTGATCATTGGGGTCAGCATATTGGGCTTGATCATTGGGGTCAGCATATTGGGCTTGATCATTGGGGTCAGCATATTGGGCTTGATCATTGGGGTCAGCATATTGAGCAGTCTCCTTCTCATTCTGTGGCATTGGAATCTCTGAGGACGAAGTGTGTGGTCTCAGTTGGTCACCATGCCTTCTATACACAGTATCCGATATCGGATCACGTACCTTGTACGAAACAGGTTCTGTCTGTTGTGTAATCACTCCAGATAGCCACTTCGGATCTCCTCCCACTGTACTTCGCAGGAAAACAGAATCATCCACAGCAAAGGATCTCTCTCTTGCCCGATAATCATGTTGATTTTTCTGCAAATATTGTTTTCTGCGAACAGTTTCATGAATGTTTGGTTTCAGGAAGTCCAACCTGGTGCGAATGTGTCTCTTTAAAAATAAATCAGAAGGTGACTGACCTGTGGTACAATTAGGCGTTGTGCGATATCGCAATAAAAATAAAGATAGTCTATCATCAATGCACATTTGTTCATTAGACAATTTCTTCATACCCATCTTAAACGTCTGGACATATCTTTCTGCCAATCCATTGGTTGCTGGGTGTTTTGGTGCACTCCTGGTATGCAGGGGAAGTCGTGGCCTAATGGTTAGAGAGTCGGACTCCCAATCGAAAGGTTGTGAGTTCGAGTCCCGGGCCGGCAGGAATTGTGGGTGGGGGGAGTGCATGTACAGTTCTCTCTCCACCTTCAATACCACGACTTAGGTGCCCTTGAGCAAGGCATCGAACCCCCAACTGCTCCCCGGGTGCCGCAGCATAAATGGCTGCCCACTGCTCCGGGTGTGTGCTCACAGTGTGTGTGTGTGTGTGTTCACTGCTCTGTGTGTGTGCATTTCGGATGGGAGAGCATCCGAATGCAGAGCACAAATTCTGAGTATGGGTCACCATACTTGGCTGAATGTCACTTCACTTTAATACCATTCTGCTTCACAAATCTTTGGAATTCCTCAGAAGTAAAAGTAGTTGCATTGTCAGTCACTATTTGTTCAGGTAATCCATATGCAGCAAACAATCTCTTCAATCTGGTAATTGTAGCTTTAATGTCCTTTAGAGTGCCCAGCTCATCCTTAAAGACTTCACTATACTTGTCCAGCACTTCTTGAATAGACCCAGGCTGCTTAGCTTGACTCACAAATCGAATTATTTTCCAATTCAATTTTATTTTCTGGAGCCAGTTCCTACCACACAGGTTTGGACCATCCCCTTCTACTACAATTAGTGGTAACTCGTTCACTTGATCCTCATATTGTACAGTAGTTGTGAATTGACCCAATACTGGAATGCATTCACCGGTGTAGGTTTTTAACTTTACTCTAGCTTCCTCCAGTGGCACATGGGCAAACGATTGTTTATACACTTGTTGTGAAATGATGCTTACAGCCGCTCCTGTATCAATTTCCATCAATAAATCCTGCTGATTCACATTAAAATTCACTCGGAAAGGCTGTTTCTCAGTATCACTTAACATGGAAAACATTTCCAGCTCGGGCTCTTCAGCATACATATAAGCTGTTACTTTATGCTTGTTATGTTGTTCAGCAGATTTACTGTTGAGATGCGACTTCACTTTAACTTTACAAGCTCTCTTTATATGCCCAATCTTCCCACAATTGTGACATTTAGAATTTTTAAAATAACATTCCTGAGCATTATGTTTTTTTCCTTTACAACGATAGCATAATTGTCTCTGGTTATAAACAGTCTTCTCAGTTACCTTATGCACGTTTGCCGCTAAATCCTCTGTTCTCCTCAGTTGTTGCGTATCTCGAGCTGCGGTTTCCATGCTGAGAGCAATTTCAAATGCCCGGGCAAAAGTGAGTGTGTCTTCCGAAAGCAATCTTCGTTGACATGCTTCACTTTGGATTCCGCTAACAAAACGATCACGTAGAGACTCATCCAAACTTGCACCAAAGTCACACTTAGATGCACATTGTTTCAGTTCAGCAACATACTGGGACACAGTTTCATGGGGCTTTTGAACACAGCGCTGAAATCGGAAGCGTTCAGCTTTTATCAACGGCTTTGGTTCAAAATGGGCCTTAAGAATGTCCACAATTTCTTCAAACGTTTTATCCTTTGGCTTTGCAGGCTGAACCAGATTCCGTAGTAATCCATATGTGGACGCTCCCACAGCACTAAGCAAAGTCGCTACTTGCTTCGTATCATCCACGTCATTTGCCATCATGAACAATTCTGCTCGTTCAATATATGCAGACCAGGACTCATTTTCTGGTTTATACTCATCTAATCTTCCGATTTGCGCCATGTCCTCTCACATTTATCCTCGTCGCCAATTTATGTCATATATTCACGAGGCAAAACCAAATGCCATCAAACGCATGCTTTACTGGTGTTCAGGTCACAGGCAGATTACATCACATCAACCACACGTGCAAATCACATCACGTGACTTAAATATCCTCTCCCCAAGCATAGGAACCAATGAATGCACATCATGAATTACACATTATCCCGATACACCACACATAAAATCTCAAAAATATCTTGCTTACATTGTAAAAAATAGAGATGATTGACCGTCTCACCAATCTGTCAACCAAATCTGGAACCAGTTTTCAACACAACATGAAATTTACGATTTACTGGAGCACACAATTCCCAAAAACAACCCACATGAGGATAAACGCATACTTGGGATGTAATTGCAAACACTCAATCGTGCCTTTCTCTGTAAACGGTGCGCTGCACAATCCTGTATTGAACTGAAGTGCTGTGTTTGTGTTTCTCCTAAAGCTGGCCATTCTGAAGGCGGTCCCCCGAGGCATGTATGACGGCCCCGTGTCTGAATTCTCACCCATGTCGAGGGGCGGCACGCCGTCTGCCTCCACCCGTACCTCACCCACTAAAACCCCTGCTAGGAACCTCCACCAGTCCGGCTTCACACTGTCAGGTAACACAGGAAATTCATGTCTCATATTTATACAGCAGACTTCTTTCCGGCAAAATTATTGATGGGGATGATTTATGTGTCATGCACTTCTGGCATGAAGTAGTTCCTGTAGCTCAAATAAAAGATCATGGAGCTACGGTAGCAATGCCAGGATCATGGGTTTGATTCCCAGGGAATGCATGAACTGATCAACAAAAAAATATTGAATGCAATGTAATTTGTTCAGGATAAAAGCAAGTGTTAATCCATAATGTGCTTGTTTTTTTCGAGAGTGACAAGTTTAACAGCTTT